>NW_028128895.1:0-227948 GCF_965231255.1 Vanellus vanellus | reverse complement strand
AAAAAAGACAAACGTCCAGCTTTTGCTGCCACAGCAAAGGTGCCAGCGGGGAAAAGTGATGCTGGTCCTCACTGCCTCCTGGAACCCCTTCAAATGCCCCAGACAATTTGGCCCTCTCTTCTTTCTTGAGGACTCTATCCTCAAAAGCACCTTTTTTCACTTTCGGCGCTCATGGAGCAAAAAAACAAACGTCCAGCTTTTGCTGCCACAGCAAAGGTGCCAGCGGGGAAAAGTGATGCTGGTCCTCACTGCCTCCTGGAACCCCTTCAAATGCACCAGACAATTTGGCCCTCTCTGCTTTCCTGAGGACTTTATCCTCAAAAGCACCTTTTTTCACTTTCGGCGCTGTCTGGAGCAAAAAAGACAAACGTCCAGCTTTGGCTGCCACAGCAAAGGTGCCAGCGGGGAAAAGTGATGCTGGTCCTCACTGCCTCCTGGAACCCCTTCAAATGCCCCAGACAATTTGGCCCTCTCTGCTTTCCTGAGGACTCTATCCTCAAAAGCACCTTTTTTCACTTTCGGCGCTCTCTGGAGCAAAAAAGACAAACGTCCAGCTTTGGCTGCCACAGCAAAGGTGCCAGCGGGGAAAAGTGATGCTGGTCCTCACTGCCTCCTGGAACCCCTTCAAATGCCCCAGACAATTTGGCCCTCTCTGCTTTCCTGAGGACTCTATCCTCAAAAGCACCTTTTTTCACTTTCGGCGCTCTCTGGAGCAAAAAAGACAAACGTCCAGCTTTTGCTGCCACAGCAAAGGTGCCAGCGGGGAAAAGTGATGCTGGTTCTCACTGCCTCCTGGAACCCCTTCAAATGCCCCAGACAATTTGGCCCTCTCTGCTTTCCTGAGGACTCTTTCCTCAAAAGCACCTTTTTTCACTTTCGGCGCTCTCTGGAGCAAAAAAGACAAACGTCCAGATTTTGCTGCCACAGCAAAGGTGCCAGCGGGGAAAAGTGATGCTGGTCCTCACTGCCTCCTGGAACCCCTTCAAATGCCCCAGACAATTTGGCCCTCTCTGCTTTCCTGAGGACTTTATCCTCAAAAGCACCTTTTTTCACTTTCGGCGCTCTCTGGAGCAAAAAAGACAAACGTCCAGCTTTGGCTGCCACAGCAAAGGTGCCAGCGGGGAAAAGTGATGCTGGTCCTCACTGCCTCCTGGAACCCCTTCAAATGCCCCAGACAATTTGGCCCTCTCTGCTTTCCTGAGGACTCTATCCTCAAAAGCACCTTTTTTCACTTTCGGCGCTGTCTGGAGCAAAAAAGACAAACGTCCAGCTTTTGCTGCCACAGCAAAGGTGCCAGCGGGGAAAAGTGATGCTGGTCCTCACTGCCTCCTGGAACCCCTTCAAATGCCCCAGACAATTTGGCCCTCTCTGCTTTCCTGAGGACTCTATCCTCAAAAGCACCTTTTTTCACTTTCGGCGCTCTCTGGAGCAAAAAAGACAAACGTCCAGCTTTTGCTGCCACAGCAAAGGTGCCAGCGGGGAAAAGTGATGCTGGTTCTCACTGCCTCCTGGAACCCCTTCAAATGCCCCAGACAATTTGGCCCTCTCTGCTTTCCTGAGGACTCTTTCCTCAAAAGCACCTTTTTTCACTTTCGGCGCTGTCTGGGAGCAAAAAAGACAAACGTCCAGCTTTTGCT
Organism: Vanellus vanellus; assembly: GCF_965231255.1. NCBI lineage: Eukaryota > Metazoa > Chordata > Aves > Charadriiformes > Charadriidae > Vanellus > Vanellus vanellus. Next base: position 226,311 of record NW_028128895.1, on the reverse strand, counting down.
GCCACAGCAAAGGTGCCAGCGGGGAAAAGTGATGCTGGTCCTCACTGCCTCCTGGAACCCCTTCAAATGCCCCAGACAATTTGGCCCTCTCTGCTTTCCTGAGGACTTTATCCTCAAAAGCACCTTTTTTCACTTTCGGCGCTCTCTGGAGCAAAAAAGACAATCGTCCAGCTTTGGCTGCCACAGCAAAGGTGCCAGCGGGGAAAAGTGATGCTGGTCCTCACTGCCTCCTGGAACCCCTTCAAATGCCCCAGACAATTTGGCCCTCTCTGCTTTCCTGAGGACTCTATCCTCAAAAGCACCTTTTTTCACTTTCGGCGCTCTCTGGAGCAAAAAAGACAAACGTCCAGCTTTTGCTGCCACAGCAAAGGTGCCAGCGGGGAAAAGTGATGCTGGTTCTCACTGCCTCCTGGAACCCCTTCAAATGCCCCAGACAATTTGGCCCTCTCTGCTTTCCTGAGGACTCTATCCTCAAAAGCACCTTTTTTCACTTTCGGCGCTCTCTGGAGCAAAAAAGACAAACGTCCAGCTTTTGCTGCCACAGCAAAGGTGCCAGCGGGGAAAAGTGATGCTGGTCCTCACTGCCTCCTGGAACCCCTTCAAATGCCCCAGACAATTTGGCCCTCTCTGCTTTCCTGAGGACTCTATCCTCAAAAGCACCTTTTTTCACTTTCGGCGCTCTCTGGAGCAAAAAAGACAAACGTCCAGCTTTTGCTGCCAGAGCAAAGGTGCCAGCGGGGAAAAGTGATGCTGGTCCTCACTGCCTCCTGGAACCCCTTCAAATGCACCAGACAATTTGGCCCTCTCTGCTTTCCTGAGGACTTTATCCTCAAAAGCACCTTTTTTCACTTTCGGCGCTGTCTGGAGCAAAAAAGACAAACGTCCAGCTTTTGCTGCCACAGCAAAGGTGCCAGCGGGGAAAAGTGATGCTGGTCCTCACTGCCTCCTGGAACCCCTTCAAATGCCCCAGACAATTTGGCCCTCTCTTCTTTCCTGAGGACTCTATCCTCAAAAGCACCTTTTTTCACTTTCGGCGCTCATGGAGCAAAAAAGACAAACGTCCAGCTTTTGCTGCCACAGCAAAGGTGCCAGCGGGGAAAAGTGATGCTGGTCCTCACTGCCTCCTGGAACCCCTTCAAATGCACCAGACAATTTGGCCCTCTCTGCTTTCCTGAGGACTTTATCCTCAAAAGCACCTTTTTTCACTTTCGGCGCTGTCTGGAGCAAAAAAGACAAACGTCCAGCTTTGGCTGCCACAGCAAAGGTGCCAGCGGGGAAAAGTGATGCTGGTCCTCACTGCCTCCTGGAACCCCTTCAAATGCCCCAGACAATTTGGCCCTCTCTGCTTTCCTGAGGACTCTATCCTCAAAAGCACCTTTTTTCACTTTCGGCGCTCTCTGGAGCAAAAAAGACAAACGTCCAGCTTTGGCTGCCACAGCAAAGGTGCCAGCGGGGAAAAGTGATGCTGGTCCTCACTGCCTCCTGGAACCCCTTCAAATGCCCCAGACAATTTGGCCCTCTCTGCTTTCCTGAGGACTCTATCCTCAAAAGCACCTTTTTTCACTTTCGGCGCTCTCTGGAGCAAAAAAGACAAACGTCCAGCTTTTGCTGCCACAGCAAAGGTGCCAGCGGGGAAAAGTGATGCTGGTTCTCACTGCCTCCTGGAACCCCTTCAAATGCCCCAGACAATTTGGCCCTCTCTGCTTTCCTGAGGACTCTATCCTCAAAAGCACCTTTTTTCACTTTCGGCGCTGTCTGGAGCAAAAAAGACAAACGTCCAGCTTTTGCTGCCACAGCAAAGGTGCCAGCGGGGAAAAGTGATGCTGGTCCTCACTGCCTCCTGGAACCCCTTCAAATGCCCCAGACAATTTGGCCCTCTCTGCTTTCCTGAGGACTCTGTCCTCAAAAGCACCTTTTTTCACTTTCGGCGCTCTCTGGAGCAAAAAAGACAAACGTCCAGCTTTTGCTGCCAGAGCAAAGGTGCCAGCGGGGAAAAGTGATGCTGGTCCTCACTGCCTCCTGGAACCCCTTCAAATGCCCCAGACAATTTGGCCCTCTCTGCTTTCCTGAGGACTTTATCCTCAAAAGCACCTTTTTTCACTTTCGGCGCTCTCTGGAGCAAAAAAGACAAACGTCCAGCTTTTGCTGCCACAGCAAAGGTGCCAGCGGGGAAAAGTGATGCTGGTCCTCACTGCCTCCTGGAACCCCTTCAAATGCCCCAGACAATTTGGCCCTCTCTGCTTTCCTGAGGACTCTATCCTCAAAAGCACCTTTTTTCACTTACGGCGCTCTCTGGAGCAAAAAAGACAAACGTGCAGCTTTTGCTGCCACAGCAAAGATGCCAGCGGGGAAAAGTGATGCTGGTTCTCACTGCCTCCTGGAACCCCTTCAAATGCCCCAGACAATTTGGCCCTCTCTGCTTTCCTGAGGACTCTATCCTCAAAAGCACCTTTTTTCACTTTCGGCGCTCTCTGGAGCAAAAAAGACAAACGTCCAGCTTTTGCTGCCACAGCAAAAGTGCCAGCGGGGAAAAGTGATGCTGGTTCTCACTGCCTCCTGGAACCCCTTCAAATGCCCCAGACAATTTGGCCCTCTCTGCTTTCCTGAGGACTTTATCCTCAAAAGCACCTTTTTTCACTTTCGGCGCTGTCTGGAGCAAAAAAGACAAACGTCCAGCTTTGGCTGCCACAGCAAAGGTGCCAGCGGGGAAAAGTGATGCTGGTCCTCACTGCCTCCTGGAACCCCTTCAAATGCCCCAGACAATTTGGCCCTCTCTGCTTTCCTGAGGACTCTATCCTCAAAAGCACCTTTTTTCACTTTCGGCGCTCTCTGTAGCAAAAAAGACAAACGTCCAGCTTTGGCTGCCACAGCAAAGGTGCCAGCGGGGAAAAGTGATGCTGGTCCTCACTGCCTCCTGGAACCCCTTCAAATGCCCCAGACAATTTGGCCCTCTCTGCTTTCCTGAGGACTCTATCCTCAAAAGCACCTTTTTTCACTTTCGGCGCTCTCTGGAGCAAAAAAAGACAAACGTCCAGCTTTTGCTGCCACAGCAAAGGTGCCAGCGGGGAAAAGTGATGCTGGTTCTCACTGCCTCCTGGAACCCCTTCAAATGCCCCAGACAATTTGGCCCTCTCTGCTTTCCTGAGGACTCTTTCCTCAAAAGCACCTTTTTTCACTTTCGGCGCTCTCTGGAGCAAAAAAGACAAACGTCCAGATTTTGCTGCCACAGCAAAGGTGCCAGCGGGGAAAAGTGATGCTGGTCCTCACTGCCTCCTGGAACCCCTTCAAATGCCCCAGACAATTTGGCCCTCTCTGCTTTCCTGAGGACTTTATCCTCAAAAGCACCTTTTTTCACTTTCGGCGCTGTCTGGAGCAAAAAAGACAAACGTCCAGCTTTGGCTGCCACAGCAAAGGTGCCAGCGGGGAAAAGTGATGCTGGTCCTCACTGCCTCCTGGAACCCCTTCAAATGCCCCAGACAATTTGGCCCTCTCTGCTTTCCTGAGGACTCTATCCTCAAAAGCACCTTTTTTCACTTTCGGCGCTCTCTGGAGCAAAAAAGACAAACGTCCAGCTTTGGCTGCCACAGCAAAGGTGCCAGCGGGGAAAAGTGATGCTGGTCCTCACTGCCTCCTGGAACCCCTTCAAATGCCCCAGACAATTTGGCCCTCTCTGCTTTCCTGAGGACTCTATCCTCAAAAGCACCTTTTTTCACTTACGGCGCTCTCTGGAGCAAAAAAGACAAACGTGCAGCTTTTGCTGCCACAGCAAAGATGCCAGCGGGGAAAAGTGATGCTGGTTCTCACTGCCTCCTGGAACCCCTTCAAATGCCCCAGACAATTTGGCCCTCTCTGCTTTCCTGAGGACTCTATCCTCAAAAGCACCTTTTTTCACTTTCGGCGCTCTCTGGAGCAAAAAAGACAAACGTCCAGCTTTTGCTGCCACAGGAAAAGTGCCAGCGGGGAAAAGTGATGCTGGTTCTCACTGCCTCCTGGAACCCCTTCAAATGCCCCAGACAATTTGGCCCTCTCTGCTTTCCTGAGGACTTTATCCTCAAAAGCACCTTTTTTCACTTTCGGCGCTCTCTGGAGCAAAAAAGACAAACGTCCAGCTTTGGCTGCCACAGCAAAGGTGCCAGCGGGGAAAAGTGATGCTGGTCCTCACTGCCTCCTGGAACCCCTTCAAATGCCCCAGACAATTTGGCCCTCTCTGCTTTCCTGAGGACTCTATCCTCAAAAGCACCTTTTTTCACTTTCGGCGCTCTCTGTAGCAAAAAAGACAAACGTCCAGCTTTGGCTGCCACAGCAAAGGTGCCAGCGGGGAAAAGTGATGCTGGTCCTCACTGCCTCCTGGAACCCCTTCAAATGCCCCAGACAATTTGGCCCTCTCTGCTTTCCTGAGGACTCTATCCTCAAAAGCACCTTTTTTCACTTTCGGCGCTCTCTGGAGCAAAAAAGACAAACGTCCAGCTTTTGCTGCCACAGCAAAGGTGCCAGCGGGGAAAAGTGATGCTGGTTCTCACTGCCTCCTGGAACCCCTTCAAATGCCCCAGACAATTTGGCCCTCTCTGCTTTCCTGAGGACTCTTTCCTCAAAAGCACCTTTTTTCACTTTCGGCGCTCTCTGGAGCAAAAAAGACAAACGTCCAGATTTTGCTGCCACAGCAAAGGTGCCAGCGGGGAAAAGTGATGCTGGTCCTCACTGCCTCCTGGAACCCCTTCAAATGCCCCAGACAATTTGGCCCTCTCTGCTTTCCTGAGGACTTTATCCTCAAAAGCACCTTTTTTCACTTTCGGCGCTGTCTGGAGCAAAAAAGACAAACGTCCAGCTTTGGCTGCCACAGCAAAGGTGCCAGCGGGGAAAAGTGATGCTGGTCCTCACTGCCTCCTGGAACCCCTTCAAATGCCCCAGACAATTTGGCCCTCTCTGCTTTCCTGAGGACTCTATCCTCAAAAGCACCTTTTTTCACTTTCGGCGCTCTCTGGAGCAAAAAAGACAAACGTCCAGCTTTGGCTGCCACAGCAAAGGTGCCAGCGGGGAAAAGTGATGCTGGTCCTCACTGCCTCCTGGAACCCCTTCAAATGCCCCAGACAATTTGGCCCTCTCTGCTTTCCTGAGGACTCTATCCTCAAAAGCACCTTTTTTCACTTTCGGCGCTCTCTGGAGCAAAAAAGACAAACGTCCAGCTTTTGCTGCCACAGCAAAGGTGCCAGCGGGGAAAAGTGATGCTGGTTCTCACTGCCTCCTGGAACCCCTTCAAATGCCCCAGACAATTTGGCCCTCTCTGCTTTCCTGAGGACTCTATCCTCAAAAGCACCTTTTTTCACTTTCGGCGCTGTCTGGAGCAAAAAAGACAAACGTCCAGCTTTTGCTGCCACAGCAAAGGTGCCAGCGGGGAAAAGTGATGCTGGTCCTCACTGCCTCCTGGAACCCCTTCAAATGCCCCAGACAATTTGGCCCTCTCTGCTTTCCTGAGGACTCTGTCCTCAAAAGCACCTTTTTTCACTTTCGGCGCTCTCTGGAGCAAAAAAGACAAACGTCCAGCTTTTGCTGCCAGAGCAAAGGTGCCAGCGGGGAAAAGTGATGCTGGTCCTCACTGCCTCCTGGAACCCCTTCAAATGCACCAGACAATTTGGCCCTCTCTGCTTTCCTGAGGACTTTATCCTCAAAAGCACCTTTTTTCACTTTCGGCGCTGTCTGGAGCAAAAAAGACAAACGTCCAGCTTTTGCTGCCAGAGCAAAGGTGCCAGCGGGGAAAAGTGATGCTGGTCCTCACTGCCTCCTGGAACCCCTTCAAATGCCCCAGACAATTTGGCCCTCTCTTCTTTCTTGAGGACTCTATCCTCAAAAGCACCTTTTTTCACTTTCGGCGCTCATGGAGCAAAAAAGACAAACGTCCAGCTTTTGCTGCCACAGCAAAGGTGCCAGCGGGGAAAAGTGATGCTGGTCCTCACTGCCTCCTGGAACCCCTTCAAATGCCCCAGACAATTTGGCCCTCTCTGCTTTCCTGAGGACTTTATCCTCAAAAGCACCTTTTTTCACTTTCGGCGCTCTCTGGAGCAAAAAAGACAAACGTCCAGCTTTTGCTGCCACAGCAAAGGTGCCAGCGGGGAAAAGTGATGCTGGTCCTCACTGCCTCCTGGAACCCCTTCAAATGCCCCAGACAATTTGGCCCTCTCTGCTTTCCTGAGGACTCTATCCTCAAAAGCACCTTTTTTCACTTACGGCGCTCTCTGGAGCAAAAAAGACAAACGTGCAGCTTTTGCTGCCACAGCAAAGATGCCAGCGGGGAAAAGTGATGCTGGTTCTCACTGCCTCCTGGAACCCCTTCAAATGCCCCAGACAATTTGGCCCTCTCTGCTTTCCTGAGGACTCTATCCTCAAAAGCACCTTTTTTCACTTTCGGCGCTCTCTGGAGCAAAAAAGACAAACGTCCAGCTTTTGCTGCCACAGGAAAAGTGCCAGCGGGGAAAAGTGATGCTGGTTCTCACTGCCTCCTGGAACCCCTTCAAATGCCCCAGACAATTTGGCCCTCTCTGCTTTCCTGAGGACTTTATCCTCAAAAGCACCTTTTTTCACTTTCGGCGCTGTCTGGAGCAAAAAAGACAAACGTCCAGCTTTGGCTGCCACAGCAAAGGTGCCAGCGGGGAAAAGTGATGCTGGTCCTCACTGCCTCCTGGAACCCCTTCAAATGCCCCAGACAATTTGGCCCTCTCTGCTTTCCTGAGGACTCTATCCTCAAAAGCACCTTTTTTCACTTTCGGCGCTCTCTGTAGCAAAAAAGACAAACGTCCAGCTTTGGCTGCCACAGCAAAGGTGCCAGCGGGGAAAAGTGATGCTGGTCCTCACTGCCTCCTGGAACCCCTTCAAATGCCCCAGACAATTTGGCCCTCTCTGCTTTCCTGAGGACTTTATCCTCAAAAGCACCTTTTTTCACTTTCGGCGCTCTCTGGAGCAAAAAAGACAAACGTCCAGCTTTGGCTGCCACAGCAAAGGTGCCAGCGGGGAAAAGTGATGCTGGTCCTCACTGCCTCCTGGAACCCCTTCAAATGCCCCAGACAATTTGGCCCTCTCTGCTTTCCTGAGGACTCTATCCTCAAAAGCACCTTTTTTCACTTTCGGCGCTCTCTGGAGCAAAAAAGACAAACGTCCAGCTTTTGCTGCCACAGCAAAGGTGCCAGCGGGGAAAAGTGATGCTGGTTCTCACTGCCTCCTGGAACCCCTTCAAATGCCCCAGACAATTTGGCCCTCTCTGCTTTCCTGAGGACTCTATCCTCAAAAGCACCTTTTTTCACTTTCGGCGCTGTCTGGAGCAAAAAAGACAAACGTCCAGCTTTTGCTGCCACAGCAAAGGTGGCAGCGGGGAAAAGTGATGCTGGTCCTCACTGCCTCCTGGAACCCCTTCAAATGCCCCAGACAATTTGGCGCTCTCTGCTTTCCTGAGGACTCTGTCCTCAAAAGCACCTTTTTTCACTTTCGGCGCTCTCTGGAGCAAAAAAGACAAACGTCCAGCTTTTGCTGCCAGAGCAAAGGTGCCAGCGGGGAAAAGTGATGCTGGTCCTCACTGCCTCCTGGAACCCCTTCAAATGCACCAGACAATTTGGCCCTCTCTGCTTTCCTGAGGACTTTATCCTCAAAAGCACCTTTTTTCACTTTCGGCGCTGTCTGGAGCAAAAAAGACAAACGTCCAGCTTTTGCTGCCAGAGCAAAGGTGCCAGCGGGGAAAAGTGATGCTGGTCCTCACTGCCTCCTGGAACCCCTTCAAATGCCCCAGACAATTTGGCCCTCTCTTCTTTCTTGAGGACTCTATCCTCAAAAGCACCTTTTTTCACTTTCGGCGCTCATGGAGCAAAAAAGACAAACGTCCAGCTTTTGCTGCCACAGCAAAGGTGCCAGCGGGGAAAAGTGATGCTGGTCCTCACTGCCTCCTGGAACCCCTTCAAATGCCCCAGACAATTTGGCCCTCTCTGCTTTCCTGAGGACTTTATCCTCAAAAGCACCTTTTTTCACTTTCGGCGCTCTCTGGAGCAAAAAAGACAAACGTCCAGCTTTTGCTGCCACAGCAAAGGTGCCAGCGGGGAAAAGTGATGCTGGTCCTCACTGCCTCCTGGAACCCCTTCAAATGCCCCAGACAATTTGGCCCTCTCTGCTTTCCTGAGGACTCTATCCTCAAAAGCACCTTTTTTCACTTACGGCGCTCTCTGGAGCAAAAAAGACAAACGTGCAGCTTTTGCTGCCACAGCAAAGGTGCCAGCGGGGAAAAGTGATGCTGGTTCTCACTGCCTCCTGGAACCCCTTCAAATGCCCCAGACAATTTGGCCCTCTCTGCTTTCCTGAGGACTCTATCCTCAAAAGCACCTTTTTTCACTTTCGGCGCTCTCTGGAGCAAAAAAGACAAACGTCCAGCTTTTGCTGCCACAGGAAAAGTGCCAGCGGGGAAAAGTGATGCTGGTTCTCACTGCCTCCTGGAACCCCTTCAAATGCCCCAGACAATTTGGCCCTCTCTGCTTTCCTGAGGACTCTATCGTCAAAAGCACCTTTTTTCACTTTCGGCGCTCTCTGGAGCAAAAAAGACAAACGTCCAGCTTTTGCTGCCACAGCAAAGGTGCCAGCGGGGAAAAGTGATGCTGGTTCTCACTGCCTCCTGGAACCCCTTCAAATGCCCCAGACAATTTGGCCCTCTCTGCTTTCCTGAGGACTCTATTCTCAAAAGCACCTTTTTTCACTTTCGGCGCTCTCTGGAGCAAAAAAGACAAACGTCCAGCTTTTGCTGCCACAGCAAATGTGCCAGCGGGGAAAAGTGATGCTGGTTCTCACTGCCTCCTGGAACCCCTTCAAATGCCCCAGACAATTTGGCCCTCTCTGCTTTCCTGAGGACTCTATCGTCAAAAGAACCTTTTTTCACTTTCGGCGCTCTCTGGAGCAAAAAAGACAAACGTCCAGCATTTGCTGCCACAGCAAAGGTGCCAGCGGGGAAAAGTGATGCTGGTCCTCACTGCCTCCTGGAACCCCTTCAAATGCCCCAGACAATTTGGCCCTCTCTGCTTTCCTGAGGACTCTATCCTCAAAAGCACCTTTTTTCACTTTCGGCGCTCTCTGGAGCAAAAAAGACAAACGTCCAGCTTTTGCTGCCACAGCAAAAGTGCCAGCGGGGAAAAGTGATGCTGGTTCTCACTGCCTCCTGGAACCCCTTCAAATGCCCCAGACAATTTGGCCCTCTCTGCTTTCCTGAGGACTCTATCCTCAAAAGCACCTTTTTTCACTTTCGGCGCTCTCTGGAGCAAAAAAGACAAACGTCCAGCATTTGCTGCCACAGCAAAGGTGCCAGCGGGGAAAAGTGATGCTGGTCCTCACTGCCTCCTGGAACCCCTTCAAATGCCCCAGACAATTTGGCCCTCTCTGCTTTCCTGAGGACTCTATCCTCAAAAGCACCTTTTTTCACTTTCGGCGCTCTCTGGAGCAAAAAAGACAAACGTCCAGCTTTTGCTGCCACAGCAAAAGTGCCAGCGGGGAAAAGTGATGCTGGTTCTCACTGCCTCCTGGAACCCCTTCAAATGCCCCAGACAATTTGGCCCTCTCTGCTTTCCTGAGGACTCTATCCTCAAAAGCACCTTTTTTCACTTTCGGCGCTCTCAGGAGCAAAAAAGACAAACGTCCAGCATTTGCTGCCACAGCAAAGGTGCCAGCGGGGAAAAGTGATGCTGGTCCTCACTGCCTCCTGGAACCCCTTCAAATGCCCCAGACAATTTGGCCCTCTCTGCTTTCCTGAGGACTCTATCCTCAAAAGCACCTTTTTTCACTTTCGGCGCTCTCTGGAGCAAAAAAGACAAACGTCCAGCTTTTGCTGCCACAGCAAAAGTGCCAGCGGGGAAAAGTGATGCTGGTTCTCACTGCCTCCTGGAACCCCTTCAAATGCCCCAGACAATTTGGCCCTCTCTGCTTTCCTGAGGACTCTATCCTCAAAAGCACCTTTTTTCACTTTCGGCGCTCTCTGGAGCAAAAAAGACAAACGTCCAGCTTTTGCTGCCACAGCAAAGGTGGCAGCGGGGAAAAGTGATGCTGGTCCTCACTGCCTCCTGGAACCCCTTCAAATGCCCCAGACAATTTGGCCCTCTCTGCTTTCCTGAGGACTCTGTCCTCAAAAGCACCTTTTTTCACTTTCGGCGCTCTCTGGAGCAAAAAAGACAAACGTCCAGCTTTGGCTGCCAGAGCAAAGGTGCCAGCGGGGAAAAGTGATGCTGGTCCTCACTGCCTCCTGGAACCCCTTCAAATGCACCAGACAATTTGGCCCTCTCTGCTTTCCTGAGGACTTTATCCTCAAAAGCACCTTTTTTCACTTTCGGCGCTGTCTGGAGCAAAAAAGACAAACGTCCAGCTTTTGCTGCCAGAGCAAAGGTGCCAGCAGGGAAAAGTGATGCTGGTCCTCACTGCCTCCTGGAACCCCTTCAAATGCCCCAGACAATTTGGCCCTCTCTTCTTTCTTGAGGACTCTATCCTCAAAAGCACCTTTTTTCACTTTCGGCGCTCTCTGGAGCAAAAAAGACAAACGTCCAGCTTTTGCTGCCACAGCAAAGGTGCCAGCGGGGAAAAGTGATGCTGGTCCTCACTGCCTCCTGGAACCCCTTCAAATGCCCCAGACAATTTGGCCCTCTCTGCTTTCCTGAGGACTTTATCCTCAAAAGCACCTTTTTTCACTTTCGGCGCTGTCTGGAGCAAAAAAGACAAACGTCCAGCTTTTGCTGCCACAGCAAAGGTGCCAGCGGGGAAAAGTGATGCTGGTCCTCACTGCCTCCTGGAACCCCTTCAAATGCCCCAGACAATTTGGCCCTCTCTGCTTTCCTGAGGACTCTATCCTCAAAAGCACCTTTTTTCACTTACGGCGCTCTCTGGAGCAAAAAAGACAAACGTGCAGCTTTTGCTGCCACAGCAAAGATGCCAGCGGGGAAAAGTGATGCTGGTTCTCACTGCCTCCTGGAACCCCTTCAAATGCCCCAGACAATTTGGCCCTCTCTGCTTTCCTGAGGACTCTATCCTCAAAAGCACCTTTTTTCACTTTCGGCGCTCTCTGGAGCAAAAAAGACAAACGTCCAGCTTTTGCTGCCACAGCAAAAGTGCCAGCGGGGAAAAGTGATGCTGGTTCTCAATGCCTCCTGGAACCCCTTCAAATGCCCCAGACAATTTGGCCCTCTCTGCTTTCCTGAGGACTCTATCGTCAAAAGCACCTTTTTTCACTTTCGGCGCTCTCTGGAGCAAAAAAGACAAACGTCCAGCTTTTGCTGCCACAGCAAAGGTGCCAGCGGGGAAAAGTGATGCTGGTTCTCACTGCCTCCTGGAACCCCTTCAAATGCCCCAGACAATTTGGCCCTCTCTGCTTTCCTGAGGACTCTATTCTCAAAAGCACCTTTTTTCACTTTCGGCGCTCTCTGGAGCAAAAAAGACAAACGTCCAGCTTTTGCTGCCACAGCAAATGTGCCAGCGGGGAAAAGTGATGCTGGTTCTCACTGCCTCCTGGAACCCCTTCAAATGCCCCAGACAATTTGGCCCTCTCTGCTTTCCTGAGGACTCTATCCTCAAAAGCACCTTTTTTCACTTTCGGCGCTCTCTGGAGCAAAAAAGACAAACGTCCAGCATTTGCTGCCACAGCAAAGGTGCCAGCGGGGAAAAGTGATGCTGGTCCTCACTGCCTCCTGGAACCCCTTCAAATGCCCCAGACAATTTGGCCCTCTCTGCTTTCCTGAGGACTCTATCCTCAAAAGCACCTTTTTTCACTTTCGGCGCTCTCTGGAGCAAAAAAGACAAACGTCCAGCTTTTGCTGCCACAGCAAAAGTGCCAGCGGGGAAAAGTGATGCTGGTTCTCACTGCCTCCTGGAACCCCTTCAAATGCCCCAGACAATTTGGCCCTCTCTGCTTTCCTGAGGACTCTATCCTCAAAAGCACCTTTTTTCACTTTCGGCGCTCTCTGGAGCAAAAAAGACAAACGTCCAGCATTTGCTGCCACAACAAAGGTGCCAGCGGGGAAAAGTGATGCTGGTCCTCACTGCCTCCTGGAACCCCTTCAAATGCCCCAGACAATTTGGCCCTCTCTGCTTTCCTGAGGACTCTATCCTCAAAAGCACCTTTTTTCACTTTCGGCGCTCTCTGGAGCAAAAAAGACAAACGTCCAGCTTTTGCTGCCACAGCAAAAGTGCCAGCGGGGAAAAGTGATGCTGGTTCTCACTGCCTCCTGGAACCCCTTCAAATGCCCCAGACAATTTGGCCCTCTCTGCTTTCCTGAGGACTCTATCCTCAAAAGCACCTTTTTTCACTTTCGGCGCTCTCTGGAGCAAAAAAGACAAACGTCCAGCTTTTGCTGCCACAGCAAAAGTGCCAGCGGGGAAAAGTGATGCTGGTCCTCACTGCCTCCTGGAACCCCTTCAAATGCCCCAGACAATTTGGCCCTCTCTGCTTTCCTGAGGACTCTATCCTCAAAAGCACCTTTTTTCACTTTCGGCGCTCTCTGGAGCAAAAAAGACAAACGTCCAGCTTTTGCTGCCACAGCAAAAGTGCCAGCGGGGAAAAGTGATGCTGGTTCTCACTGCCTCCTGGAACCCCTTCAAATGCCCCAGACAATTTGGCCCTCTCTGCTTTCCTGAGGACTCTATCCTCAAAAGCACCTTTTTTCACTTTCGGCGCTCTCTGGAGCAAAAAAGACAAACGTCCAGCATTTGCTGCCACAGCAAAGGTGCCAGCGGGGAAAAGTGATGCTGGTCCTCACTGCCTCCTGGAACCCCTTTAAATGCCCCAGACAATTTGGCCCTCTCTGCTTTCCTGAGGACTCTATCCTCAAAAGCACCTTTTTTCACTTTCGGCGCTCTCTGGAGCAAAAAAGACAAACGTCCAGCTTTTGCTGCCACAGCAAAAGTGCCAGCGGGGAAAAGTGATGCTGGTTCTCACTGCCTCCTGGAACCCCTTCAAATGCCCCAGACAATTTGGCCCTCTCTGCTTTCCTGAGGACTCTATCCTCAAAAGCACCTTTTTTCACTTTCGGCGCTCTCTGGAGCAAAAAAGACAAACGTCCAGCTTTTGCTGCCACAGCAAAGGTGCCAGCGGGGAAAAGTGATGCTGGTCCTCACTGCCTCCTGGAACCCCTTCAAATGCCCCAGACAATTTGGCCCTCTCTGCTTTCCTGAGGACTCTATCCTCAAAAGCACCTTTTTTCACTTTCGGCGCTCTCTGGAGCAAAAAAGACAAACGTCCAGCTTTTGCTGCCACAGCAAAGATGCCAGCGGGGAAAAGTGATGCTGGTTCTCACTGCCTCCTGGAACCCCTTCAAATGCCCCAGACAATTTGGCCCTCTCTGCTTTCCTGAGGACTCTATCCTCAAAAGCACCTTTTTTCACTTTCGGCGCTCTCTGGAGCAAAAAAGACAAACGTCCAGCTTTTGCTGCCACAGCAAAGGTGCCAGCGGGGAAAAGTGATGCTGGTCCTCACTGCCTCCTGGAACCCCTTCAAATGCCCCAGACAATTTGGCCCTCTCTGCTTTCCTGAGGACTCTATCCTCAAAAGCACCTTTTTTCACTTTCGGCGCTCTCTGGAGCAAAAAAGACAAACGTCCAGCTTTTGCTGCCACAGCAAAGGTGCCAGCGGGGAAAAGTGATGCTGGTTCTCACTGCCTCCTGGAACCCCTTCAAATGCCCCAGACAATTTGGCCCTCTCTGCTTTCCTGAGGACTTTATCCTCAAAAGCACCTTTTTTCACTTTCGGCGCTCTCTGGAGCAAAAAAGGCAAACGTCCAGCTTTTGCTGCCACAGCAAAGGTGCCAGCGGGGAAAAGTGATGCTGGTCCTCACTGCCTCCTGGAACCCCTTCAAATGCCCCAGACAATTTGGCCCTCTCTGCTTTCCTGAGGACTCTATCCTCAAAAGCACCTTTTTTCACTTTCGGCGCTGTCTGGAGCAAAAAAGACAAACGTCCAGCTTTTGCTGCCACAGCAAAAGTGCCAGCGGGGAAAAGTGATGCTGGTTCTCACTGCCTCCTGGAACCCCTTCAAATGCCCCAGACAATTTGGCCCTCTCTGCTTTTCTGAGGACTCTATCCCCAAAAGCACCTTTTTTCACTTTCGGCGCTCTCTGGAGCAAAAAAGACAAACGTCCAGCTTTTGCTGCCACAGCAAAGGTGCCAGCGGGGAAAAGTGATGCTGGTCCTCACTGCCTCCTGGAACCCCTTCAAATGCCCCAGACAATTTGGCCCTCTCTGCTTTCCTGAGGACTCTATCCTCAAAAGCACCTTTTTTCACTTTCGGCGCTCTCTGGAGCAAAAAAGACAAACGTCCAGCTTTTGCTGCCACAGCAAAAGTGCCAGCGGGGAAAAGTGATGCTGGTTCTCACTGCCTCCTGGAACCCCTTCAAATGCCCCAGACAATTTGGCCCTCTCTGCTTTTCTGAGGACTCTATCCCCAAAAGCACCTTTTTTCACTTTCGGCGCTCTCTGGAGCAAAAAAGACAAACATCCAGCTTTTGCTGCCACAGCAAAGGTGCCAGCGGGGAAAAGTGATGCTGGTTCTCACTGCCTCCTGGAACCCCTTCAAATGCCCCAGACAATTTGGCCCTCTCTGCTTTCCTGAGCACTCTATCCTCAAAAGCACCTTTTTTCACTTTCGGCGCTGTCTGGAGCAAAAAAGACAAACGTCCAGCTTTTGCTGCCACAGCAAAAGTGCCAGCGGGGAAAAGTGATGCTGGTTCTCACTGCCTCCTGGAACCCCTTCAAATGCCCCAGACAATTTGGCCCTCTCTGCTTTCCTGAGGACTCTATCCTCAAAAGCACCTTTTTTCACTTTCGGCGCTCTCTGGAGCAAAAAAGACAAACGTCCAGCTTTTGCTGCCACAGCAAAAGTGCCAGCGGGGAAAAGTGATGCTGGTTCTCACTGCCTCCTGGAACCCCTTCAAATGCCCCAGACAATTTGGCCCTCTCTGCTTTCCTGAGGACTCTATCCTCAAAAGCACCTTTTTTCACTTTCGGCGCTCTCTGGAGCAAAAAAGACAAACGTCCAGCTTTTGCTGCCACAGCAAAGATGCCAGCGGGGAAAAGTGATGCTGGTTCTCACTGCCTCCTGGAACCCCTTCAAATGCCCCAGACAATTTGGCCCTCTCTGCTTTCCTGAGGACTCTATCCTCAAAAGCACCTTTTTTCACTTTCGGCGCTCTCTGGAGCAAAAAAGACAAACGTCCAGCTTTTGCTGCCACAGCAAAGGTGCCAGCGGGGAAAAGTGATGCTGGTCCTCACTGCCTCCTGGAACCCCTTCAAATGCCCCAGACAATTTGGCCCTCTCTGCTTTCCTGAGGACTCTATCCTCAAAAGCACCTTTTTTCACTTTCGGCGCTCTCTGGAGCAAAAAAGACAAACGTCCAGCTTTTGCTGCCACAGCAAAGGTGCCAGCGGGGAAAAGTGATGCTGGTTCTCACTGCCTCCTGGAACCCCTTCAAATGCCCCAGACAATTTGGCCCTCTCTGCTTTCCTGAGGACTCTATCCTCAAAAGCACCTTTTTTCACTTTCGGCGCTGTCTGGAGCAAAAAAGACAAACGTCCAGCTTTTGCTGCCACAGCAAAAGTGCCAGCGGGGAAAAGTGATGCTGGTTCTCACTGCCTCCTGGAACCCCTTCAAATGCCCCAGACAATTTGGCCCTCTCTGCTTTCCTGAGGACTCTATCCTCAAAAGCACCTTTTTTCACTTTCGGCGCTCTCTGGAGCAAAAAAGACAAACGTCCAGCTTTTGCTGCCACAGCAAAAGTGCCAGCGGGGAAAAGTGATGCTGGTTCTCACTGCCTCCTGGAACCCCTTCAAATGCCCCAGACAATTTGGCCCTCTCTGCTTTCCTGAGGACTCTATCCTCAAAAGCACCTTTTTTCACTTTCGGCGCTCTCTGGAGCAAAAAAGACAAACGTCCAGCATTTGCTGTCACAGCAAAGGTGCCAGCGGGGAAAAGTGATGCTGGTCCTCACTGCCTCCTGGAACCCCTTCAAATGCCCCAGACAATTTGGCCCTCTCTGCTTTCCTGAGGACTCTATCCTCAAAAGCACCTTTTTTCACTTTCGGCGCTCTCTGGAGCAAAAAAGACAAACGTCCAGCTTTTGCTGCCACAGCAAAGGTGCCAGCGGGGAAAAGTGATGCTGGTCCTCACTGCCTCCTGGAACCCCTTCAAATGCCCCAGACAATTTGGCCCTCTCTGCTTTCCTGAGGACTCTATCCTCAAAAGCACCTTTTTTCACTTTCGGCGCTCTCTGGAGCAAAAAAGACAAACGTCCAGCTTTTGCTGCCACAGCAAAGGTGCCAGCGGGGAAAAGTGATGCTGGTCCTCACTGCCTCCTGGAACCCCTTCAAATGCCCCAGACAATTTGGCCCTCTCTGCTTTCCTGAGGACTCTATCCTCAAAAGCACCTTTTTTCACTTTCGGCGCTCTCTGGAGCAAAAAAGACAAACGTCCAGCTTTTGCTGCCACAGCAAAGGTGCCAGCGGGGAAAAGTGATGCTGGTCCTCACTGCCTCCTGGAACCCCTTCAAATGCCCCAGACAATTTGGCCCTCTCTGCTTTCCTGAGGACTTTATCCTCAAAAGCACCTTTTTTCACTTACGGCGCTCTCTGGAGCAAAAAAGACAAACGTCCAGCTTTTGCTGCCACAGCAAAGATGCCAGCGGGGAAAAGTGATGCTGGTTCTCACTGCCTCCTGGAACCCCTTCAAATGCCCCAGACAATTTGGCCCTCTCTGCTTTCCTGAGGACTTTATCCTCAAAAGCACCTTTTTTCACTTTCGGCGCTCTCTGGAGCAAAAAAGACAAACGTCCAGCTTTTGCTGCCACAGCAAAAGTGCCAGCGGGGAAAAGTGATGCTGGTTCTCACTGCCTCCTGGAACCCCTTCAAATGCCCCAGACAATTTGGCCCTCTCTGCTTTCCTGAGGACTCTATCCCCAAAAGCACCTTTTTTCACTTTCGGCGCTCTCTGGAGCAAAAAAGACAAACGTCCAGCTTTTGCTGCCACAGTAAAAGTGCCAGCGGGGAAAAGTGATGCTGGTTCTCACTGCCTCCTGGAACCCCTTCAAATGCCCCAGACAATTTGGCCCTCTCTGCTTTCCTGAGGACTCTATCCCCAAAAGCACCTTTTTTCACTTTCGGCGCTCTCTGGAGCAAAAAAGACAAACGTCCAGCTTTTGCTGCCACAGCAAAGGTGCCAGCGGGGAAAAGTGATGCTGGTCCTCACTGCCTCCTGGAACCCCTTCAAATGCCCCAGACAATTTGGCCCTCTCTGCTTTCCTGAGGACTCTATCCTCAAAAGCACCTTTTTTCACTTTCGGCGCTCTCTGGAGCAAAAAAGACAAACGTCCAGCTTTTGCTGCCACAGCAAAAGTGCCAGCGGGGAAAAGTGATGCTGGTTCTCACTGCCTCCTGGAACCCCTTCAAATGCCCCAGACAATTTGGCCCTCTCTGCTTTTCTGAGGACTCTATCCCCAAAAGCACCTTTTTTCACTTTCGGCGCTCTCTGGAGCAAAAAAGACAAACGTCCAGCTTTTGCTGCCACAGCAAAGGTGCCAGCGGGGAAAAGTGATGCTGGTCCTCACTGCCTCCTGGAACCCCTTCAAATGCCCCAGACAATTTGGCCCTCTCTGCTTTCCTGAGGACTCTATCCTCAAAAGCACCTTTTTTCACTTTCGGCGCTCTCTGGAGCAAAAAAGACAAACGTCCAGCTTTTGCTGCCACAGCAAAAGTGCCAGCGGGGAAAAGTGATGCTGGTTCTCACTACCTCCTGTAACCCCTTCAAATGCCCCAGACAATTTGGCCCTCTCTGCTTTCCTGAGGACTCTATCCTCAAAAGCACCTTTTTTCACTTTCGGCGCTCTCTGGAGCAAAAAAGACAAACGTCCAGCATTTGCTGCCACAGCAAAGGTGCCAGCGGGGAAAAGTGATGCTGGTCCTCACTGCCTCCTGGAACCCCTTCAAATGCCCCAGACAATTTGGCCCTCTCTGCTTTCCTGAGGACTCTATCCTCAAAAGCACCTTTTTTCACTTTCGGCGCTCTCTGGAGCAAAAAAGACAAACGTCCAGCTTTTGCTGCCACAGCAGAAGTGCCAGCGGGGAAAAGTGATGCTGGTTCTCACTGCCTCCTGGAACCCCTTCAAATGCCCCAGACAATTTGGCCCTCTCTGCTTTCCTGAGGACTCTATCGTCAAAAGCACCTTTTTTCACTTTCGGCGCTCTCTGGAGCAAAAAAGACAAACGTCCAGCTTTTGCTGCCACAGCAAAGGTGCCAGCGGGGAAAAGTGATGCTGGTCCTCACTGCCTCCTGGAACCCCTTCAAATGCCCCAGACAATTTGGCCCTCTCTGCTTTCCTGAGGACTCTATCCTCAAAAGCACCTTTTTTCACTTTCGGCGCTCTCTGGAGCAAAAAAGACAAACGTCCAGCTTTTGCTGCCACAGCAAAGATGCCAGCGGGGAAAAGTGATGCTGGTTCTCACTGCCTCCTGGAACCCCTTCAAATGCCCCAGACAATTTGGCCCTCTCTGCTTTCCTGAGGACTCTATCCTCAAAAGCACCTTTTTTCACTTTCGGCGCTCTCTGGAGCAAAAAAGACAAACGTACAGCGTTTGCTGCCACAGCAAAGGTGCCAGCGGGGAAAAGTGATGCTGGTCCTCACTGCCTCCTGGAACCCCTTCAAATGCCCCAGACAATTTGGCCCTCTCTGCTTTCCTGAGGACTCTATCCTCAAAAGCACCTTTTTTCACTTTCAGCGCTCTCTGGAGCAAAAAAGACAAACGTCCAGCTTTTGCTGCCACAGCAAAGATGCCAGCGGGGAAAAGTGATGCTGGTTCTCACTGCCTCCTGGAACCCCTTCAAATGCCCCAGACAATTTGGCCCTCTCTGCTTTCCTGAGGACTCTATCCTCAAAAGCACCTTTTTTCACTTTCGGCGCTCTCTGGAGCAAAAAAGACAAACGTCCAGCATTTGATGCCACAGCAAAGGTGCCAGCGGGGAAAAGTGATGCTGGTTCTCACTGCCTCCTGGAACCCCTTCAAATGCCCCAGACAATTTGGCCCTCTCTGCTTTCCTGCGCACTCTATCCTCAAAAGCACCTTTTTTCACTTTCGGCGCTCTCTGGAGCAAAAAAGACAAACGTCCAGCTTTTGCTGCCACAGCAAAGGTGCCAGCGGGGAAAAGTGATGCTGGTCCTCACTGCCTCCTGGAACCCCTTCAAATGCCCCAGACAATTTGGCCCTCTCTGCTTTCCTGAGGACTCCATCCTCAAAAGCACCTTTTTTCACTTTCGGCGCTCTCTGGAGCAAAAAAGACAAACGTCCAGCTTTTGCTGCCACAGCAAAGGTGCCAGCGGGGAAAAGTGATGCTGGTCCTCACTGCCTCCTGGAACCCCTTCAAATGCCCCAGACAATTTGGCCCTCTCTGCTTTCCTGAGGATTTTATCCTCAAAAGCACCTTTTTTCACTTTCGGCGCTCTCTGGAGCAAAAAAGACAAACGTCCAGCTTTTGCTGCCACAGCAAAGGTGCCAGCGGGGAAAAGTGATGCTGGTTCTCACTGCCTCCTGGAACCCCTTCAAATGCCCCAGACAATTTGGCCCTCTCTGCTTTCCTGCGCACTCTATCCTCAAAAGCACCTTTTTTCACTTTCGGCGCTCTCTGGAGCAAAAAAGACAAACGTCCAGCTTTTGCTGCCACAGCAAAAGTGCCAGCGGGGAAAAGTGATGCTGGTCCTCACTGCCTCCTGGAACCCCTTCAAATGCCCCAGACAATTTGGCCCTCTCTGCTTTCCTGAGGACTCTATCCTCAAAAGCACCTTTTTTCACTTTCGGCGCTCTCTGGAGCAAAAAAGACAAACGTCCAGCTTTTGCTGCCACAGCAAAGGTGCCAGCGGGGAAAAGTGATGCTGGTCCTCACTGCCTCCTGGAACCCCTTCAAATGCCCCAGACAATTTGGCCCTCTCTGCTTTCCTGAGGACTTTATCCTCAAAAGCACTTTTTTCACTTTCGGCGCTGTCTGGAGCAAAAAAGACAAACGTCCAGCTTTTGCTGCCACAGCAAAGGTACCAGCGGGGAAAAGTGATGCTGGTCCTCACTGCCTCCTGGAACCCCTTCAAATGCCCCAGACAATTTGGCCCTCTCTGCTTTCCTGAGGACTCTATCCTCAAAAGCACCTTTTTTCACTTTCGGCGCTCTCTGGAGCAAAAAAGACAAACGTCCAGCTTTTGCTGCCACAGCAAAGATGCCAGCGGGGAAAAGTGATGCTGGTTCTCACTGCCTCCTGGAACCCCTTCAAATGTCCCAGACAATTTGGCCCTCTCTGCTTTCCTGAGGACTCTATCCTCAAAAGCACCTTTTTTCACTTTCGGCGCTGTCTGGAGCAAAAAAGACAAACGTCCAGCTTTTGCTGCCACAGCAAAAGTGCCAGCGGGGAAAAGTGATGCTGGTCCTCACTGCCTCCTGGAACCCCTTCAAATGCCCCAGACAATTTGGCCCTCTCTGCTTTCCTGAGGACTCTATCCCCAAAAGCACCTTTTTTCACTTTCGGCGCTCTCTGGAGCAAAAAAGACAAACGTCCAGCATTTGCTGCCACAGCAAAGGTGCCAGCGGGGAAAAGTGATGCTGGTCCTCACTGCCTCCTGGAACCCCTTCAAATGCCCCAGACAATTTGGCCCTCTCTGCTTTCCTGAGGACTTTATCCTCAAAAGCACTTTTTTCACTTTCGGCGCTGTCTGGAGCAAAAAAGACAAACGTCCAGCTTTTGCTGCCAGAGCAAAGGTGCCAGCGGGGAAAAGTGATGCTGGTCCTCACTGCCTCCTGGAACCCCTTCAAATGCCCCAGACAATTTGGCCCTCTCTGCTTTCCTGAGGACTCTATCCTCAAAAGCACCTTTTTTCACTTTCGGCGCTCTCTGGAGCAAAAAAGACAAACGTCCAGCTTTTGCTGCCACAGCAAAGGTGCCAGCGGGGAAAAGTGATGCTGGTCCTCACTGCCTCCTGGAACCCCTTCAAATGTCCCAGACAATTTGGCCCTCTCTGCTTTCCTGAGGACTCTATCCTCAAAAGCACCTTTTTTCACTTTCGGCGCTCTCTGGAGCAAAAAAGACAAACGTCCAGCTTTTGCTGCCACAGCAAAGTGCCAGCGGGGAAAGTGATGCTGGTCCTCACTGCCTCCTGGAACCCCTTCAAATGCCCCAGACAATTTGGCCCTCTCTGCTTTCCTGAGGACTCTGTCCTCAAAGCACCTTTTTTCACTTCTGCGCTCTCTGGAGCAAAAAGACAAACGTCCAGCTTTTGCTGCCACAGCAAAGGTGCCAGCGGGAAAAGTGATGCTGGTCCTCACTGCCTCCTGGAACCCCTTCAAATGCCCCATACAATTTGGCCCTCTCTGCTTTCCTGAGGACTCTATCCTCAAAAGCACCTTTTTTCACTTTCGGCGCTCTCTGGAGCAAAAAAGACAAACGTCCAGCTTTTGCTGCCACAGCAAAGGTGCCAGCGGGGAAAAGTGATGCTGGTTCTCACTGCCTCCTGGAACCCCTTCAAATGCCCCAGACAATTTGGCCCTCTCTGCTTTTCCTGAGGACTCTATCCTCAAAAGCACCTTTTTTCACTTTCGGTGCTCTCTGGAGCAAAAAAGACAAACGTCCAGCTTTTGCTGCCACAGCAAAGGTGCCAGCGGGGAAAAGTGATGCTGGTCCTCACTGCCTCCTGGAACCCCTTCAAATGCCCCAGACAATTTGGCCCTCTCTGCTTTCCTGAGGACTCTATCCTCAAAAGCACCTTTTTTCACTTTCGGCGTTCTCTGGAGCAAAAAAGACAAACGTCCAGCTTTTGCTGCCACAGCAAAGGTGCCAGCGGGAAAGTGATGCTGGTCCTCACTGCCTCCTGGAACCCCTTCAAATGCCCCAGACAATTTGGCCCTCTCTGCTTTCCTGAGGACTTTATCCTCAAAAGCACCTTTTTTCACTTTCGGCGCTGTCTGGAGCAAAAAAGACAAACTTCCAGCTTTTGCTGCCACAGCAAAGATGCCAGCGGGGAAAAGTGATGCTGGTTCTCACTGCCTCCTGGAACCCCTTCAAATGCCCCAGACAATTTGGCCCTCTCTGCTTTCCTGAGGACTTTATCCTCAAAAGCACCTTTTTTCACTTTCGGCGCTCTCTGGAGCAAAAAAGACAAACGTCCAGCTTTTGCTGCCACAGCAAAGTGCCAGCGGGGAAAGTGATGCTGGTTCTCACTGCCTCCTGGAACCCCTTCAAATGCCCCAGACAATTTGGCCCTCTCTGCTTTTCTGAGGACTCTATCCCCACAAGCACCTTTTTTCACTTTCGGCGCTCTCTGGAGCAAAAAAGACAAACGTCCAGCTTTTGCTGCCACAGCAAAGGTGCCAGCGGGGAAAAGTGATGCTGGTCCTCACTGCCTCCTGGAACCCCTTCAAATGCCCCAGACAATTTGGCCCTCTCTGCTTTCCTGAGGACTCTATCCTCAAAGCACCTTTTTTCACTTTCGGCGCTCTCTGGAGCAAAAAAGACAAACGTCCAGCTTTTGCTGCCAGAGCAAAGGTGCCAGCGGGGAAAAGTGATGCTGGTTCTCACTGCCTCCTGGAACCCCTTCAAATGCCCCAGACAATTTGGCCCTCTCTGCTTTCCTGAGGACTCTATCCTCAAAAGCACCTTTTTTCACTTTCGGCGCTCTCTGGAGCAAAAAAGACAAACGTCCAGCTTTTGCTGCCACAGCAAAGGTGCCAGCGGGGAAAAGTGATGCTGGTCCTCACTGCCTCCTGGAACCCCTTCAAATGCCCCAGACAATTTGGCCCTCTCTGCTTTCCTGAGGACTCTATCCTCAAAAGCACCTTTTTTCACTTTCGGCGCTCTCTGGAGCAAAAAAGACAAACGTCCAGCTTTTGCTGCCACAGCAAAGATGCCAGCGGGGAAAAGTGATGCTGGTTCTCACTGCCTCCTGGAACCCCTTCAAATGCCCCAGACAATTTGGCCCTCTCTGCTTTCCTGAGTACTCTATCCTCAAAAGCACCTTTTTTCACTTTCGGCGCTCTCTGGAGCAAAAAAGACAAACGTCCAGCTTTTGCTGTCACAGCAAAAGTGCCAGCGGGTAAAAGTGATGCTGGTCCTCACTGCCTCCTGGAACCCCTTCAAATGCCCCAGACAATTTGGCCCTCTCTGCTTTCCTGAGGACTCTATCCTCAAAAGCACCTTTTTTCACTTTCGGCGCTCTCTGGAGCAAAAAAGACAAACGTCCAGCTTTTGCTGCCAGAGCAAAGGTGCCAGCGGGGAAAAGTGATGCTGGTCCTCACTGCCTCCTGGAACCCCTTCAAATGCCCCAGACAATTTGGCCCTCTCTGCTTTCCTGAGGACTCTATCCTCAAAAGCACCTTTTTTCACTTTCGGCGCTCTCTGGAGCAAAAAAGACAAACGTCCAGCTTTTGCTGCCACAGCAAAGGTGCCAGCGGGGAAAAGTGATGCTGGTTCTCACTGCCTCCTGGAACCCCTTCAAATGCCCCAGACAATTTGGCCCTCTCTGCTTTCCTGAGGACTCTATCCTCAAAAGCACCTTTTTTCACTTTCGGCGCTCTCTGGAGCAAAAAAGACAAACGTCCAGCTTTTGCTGCCACAGCAAAGGTGCCAGCGGGGAAAAGTGATGCTGGTCCTCACTGCCTCCTGGAACCCCTTCAAATGCCCCAGACAATTTGGCCCTCTCTGCTTTCCTGAGGACTCTATCCTCAAAAGCACCTTTTTTCACTTTCGGCGCTCTCTGGAGCAAAAAAGACAAACGTCCAGCTTTTGCTGCCACAGCAAAGGTGCCAGCGGGGAAAAGTGATGCTGGTCCTCACTGCCTCCTGGAACCCCTTCAAATGCCCCAGACAATTTGGCCCTCTCTGCTTTCCTGAGGACTCTATCCTCAAAAGCACCTTTTTTCACTTTCGTCGCTCTCTGGAGCAAAAAAGACAAACGTCCAGCTTTTGCTGCCACAGCAAAGGTGCCAGCGGGGAAAAGTGATGCTGGTCCTCACTGCCTCCTGGAACCCCTTCAAATGCCCCAGACAATTTGGCCCTCTCTGCTTTCCTGAGGACTCTATCCTCAAAAGCACCTTTTTTCACTTTCGGCGCTCTCTGGAGCAAAAAAGACAAACGTCCAGCTTTTGCTGCCAGAGCAAAGGTGCCAGCGGGGAAAAGTGATGCTGGTCCTCACTGCCTCCTGGAACCCCTTCAAATGCCCCAGACAATTTGGCCCTCTCTGCTTTCCTGAGGACTCTATCCTCAAAAGCACCTTTTTTCACTTTCGGCGCTCTCTGGAGCAAAAAAGACAAACGTCCAGCTTTTGCTGCCACAGCAAAGGTGCCAGCGGGGAAAAGTGATGCTGGTTCTCACTGCCTCCTGGAACCCCTTCAAATGCCCCAGACAATTTGGCCCTCTCTGCTTTCCTGAGGACTCTATCCTCAAAAGCACCTTTTTTCACTTTCGGCGCTCTCTGGAGCAAAAAAGACAAACGTCCAGCTTTTGCTGCCACAGCAAAGGTGCCAGCGGGGAAAAGTGATGCTGGTCCTCACTGCCTCCTGGAACCCCTTCAAATGCCCCAGACAATTTGGCCCTCTCTGCTTTCCTGAGGACTCTATCCTCAAAAGCACCTTTTTTCACTTTCGGCGCTCTCTGGAGCAAAAAAGACAAACGTCCAGCTTTTGCTGCCAGAGCAAAGGTGCCAGCGGGGAAAAGTGATGCTGGTCCTCACTGCCTCCTGGAACCCCTTCAAATGCCCCAGACAATTTGGCCCTCTCTGCTTTCCTGCGCACTCTATCCTCAAAAGCACCTTTTTTCACTTTCGGCGTTCTCTGGAGCAAAAAAGACAAACGTCCAGCTTTTGCTGCCACAGCAAAGATGCCAGCGGGGAAAAGTGATGCTGGTTCTCACTGCCTCCTGGAACCCCTTCAAATGCCCCAGACAATTTGGCCCTCTCTGCTTTCCTGAGGATTTTATCCTCAAAAGCACCTTTTTTCACTTTCGGCGCTCTCTGGAGCAAAAAAGACAAACGTCCAGCTTTTGCTGCCACAGCAAAGGTGCCAGCGGGGAAAAGTGATGCTGGTTCTCACTGCCTCCTGGAACCCCTTCAAATGCCCCAGACAATTTGGCCCTCTCTGCTTTCCTGAGCACTCTATCCTCAAAAGCACCTTTTTTCACATTCGGCGCTCTCTAGAGCAAAAAAGACAAACGTCCAGCTTTTGCTGCCACAGCAAAAGTGCCAGCGGGGAAAAGTGATGCTGGTCCTCACTGCCTCCTGGAACCCCTTCAAATGCCCCAGACAATTTGGCCCTCTCTGCTTTCCTGAGGACTCTATCCTCAAAAGCACCTTTTTTCACTTTCGGCGCTCTCTGGAGCAAAAAAGACAAACGTCCAGCTTTTGCTGCCACAGCAAAGGTGCCAGCGGGGAAAAGTGATGCTGGTTCTCACTGCCTCCTGGAACCCCTTCAAATGCCCCAGACAATTTGGCCCTCTCTGCTTTCCTGAGGACTCTATCCTCAAAAGCACCTTTTTTCACTTTCGGCGCTCTCTGGAGCAAAAAAGACAAACGTCCAGCTTTTGCTGCCACAGCAAAGGTGCCAGCGGGGAAAAGTGATGCTGGTCCTCACTGCCTCCTGGAACCCCTTCAAATGCCCCAGACAATTTGGCCCTCTCTGCTTTCCTGAGGACTCTATCCTCAAAAGCACCTTTTTTCACTTTCGGCGCTCTCTGGAGCAAAAAAGACAAACGTCCAGCTTTTGCTGCCACAGCAAAGGTGCCAGCGGGGAAAAGTGATGCTGGTCCTCACTGCCTCCTGGAACCCCTTCAAATGCCCCAGACAATTTGGCCCTCTCTGCTTTCCTGAGGACTCTATCCTCAAAAGCACCTTTTTTCACTTTCGGCGCTCTCTGGAGCAAAAAAGACAAACGTCCAGCTTTTGCTGCCACAGCAAAGATGCCAGCGGGGAAAAGTGATGCTGGTTCTCACTGCCTCCTGGAACCCCTTCAAATGCCCCAGACAATTTGGCCCTCTCTGCTTTCCTGAGGACTCTATCCTCAAAAGCACCTTTTTTCACTTTCGGCGCTGTCTGGAGCAAAAAAGACAAACGTCCAGCTTTTGCTGCCACAGCAAAAGTGCCAGCGGGTAAAAGTGATGCTGGTCCTCACTGCCTCCTGGAACCCCTTCAAATGCCCCAGACAATTTGGCCCTCTCTGCTTTCCTGAGGACTCTATCCTCAAAAGCACCTTTTTTCACTTTCGGCGCTCTCTGGAGCAAAAAAGACAAACGTCCAGCTTTTGCTGCCACAGCAAAGGTGCCAGCGGGGAAAAGTGATGCTGGTCCTCACTGCCTCCTGGAACCCCTTCAAATGCCCCATACAATTTGGCCCTCTCTGCTTTCCTGAGGACTCTATCCTCAAAAGCACCTTTTTTCACTTTCGGCGCTCTCTGGAGCAAAAAAGACAAACGTCCAGCTTTTGCTGCCACAGCAAAGGTGCCAGCGGGGAAAAGTGATGCTGGTCCTCACTGCCTCCTGGAACCCCTTCAAATGCCCCAGACAATTTGGCCCTCTCTGCTTTCCTGAGGACTCTATCCTCAAAAGCACCTTTTTTCACTTTCGGCGCTCTCTGGAGCAAAAAAGACAAACGTCCAGCTTTTGCTGCCACAGCAAAGGTGCCAGCGGGGAAAAGTGATGCTGGTCCTCACTGCCTCCTGGAACCCCTTCAAATGCCCCAGACAATTTGGCCCTCTCTGCTTTCCTGAGGACTCTATCCTCAAAAGCACCTTTTTTCACTTTCGGCGCTCTCTGGAGCAAAAAAGACAAACGTCCAGCTTTTGCTGCCAGAGCAAAGGTGCCAGCGGGGAAAAGTGATGCTGGTCCTCACTGCCTCCTGGAACCCCTTCAAATGCCCCAGACAATTTGGCCCTCTCTGCTTTCCTGAGGACTCTATCCTCAAAAGCAACTTTTTTCACTTTCTGCGCTGTCTGGAGCAAAAAAGACAAACGTCCAGCTTTTGCTGCCACAGCAAAGGTGCCAGCGGGGAAAAGTGATGCTGGTTCTCACTGCCTCCTGGAACCCCTTCAAATGCCCCAGACAATTTGGCCCTCTCTGCTTTCCTGAGGACTCTATCCTCAAAAGCACCTTTTTTCACTTTCGGCGCTCTCTGGAGCAAAAAAGACAAACGTCCAGCTTTTGCTGCCACAGCAAAGATGCCAGCGGGGAAAAGTGATGCTGGTCCTCACTGCCTCCTGGAACCCCTTCAAATGCCCCAGACAATTTGGCCCTCTCTGCTTTCCTGAGGACTCTATCCTCAAAAGCACCTTTTTTCACTTTCGGCGCTCTCTGGAGCAAAAAAGACAAACGTCCAGCTTTTGCTGCCACAGCAAAGGTGCCAGCGGGGAAAAGTGATGCTGGTCCTCACTGCCTCCTGGAACCCCTTCAAATGCCCCAGACAATTTGGCCCTCTCTGCTTTCCTGCGCACTCTATCCTCAAAAGCACCTTTTTTCACTTTCGGCGCTCTCTGGAGCAAAAAAGACAAACGTCCAGCTTTTGCTGCCACAGCAAAGATGCCAGCGGGGAAAAGTGATGCTGGTTCTCACTGCCTCCTGGAACCCCTTCAAATGCCCCAGACAATTTGGCCCTCTCTGCTTTCCTGAGAACTCTATCCTCAAAAGCACCTTTTTTCACTTTCGGCGCTCTCTGGAGCAAAAAAGACAAACGTCCAGCTTTTGCTGCCACAGCAAAGGTGCCAGCGGGGAAAAGTGATGCTGGTTCTCACTGCCTCCTGGAACCCCTTCAAATGCCCCAGACAATTTGGCCCTCTCTGCTTTCCTGAGCACTCTATCCTCAAAAGCACCTTTTTTCACATTCGGCGCTCTCTGGAGCAAAAAAGACAAACGTCCAGCTTTTGCTGCCACAGCAAAAGTGCCAGCGGGGAAAAGTGATGCTGGTCCTCACTGCCTCCTGGAACCCCTTCAAATGCCCCAGACAATTTGGCCCTCTCTGCTTTCCTGAGGACTCTATCCTCAAAAGCACCTTTTTTCACTTTCGGCGCTCTCTGGAGCAAAAAAGACAAACGTCCAGCTTTTGCTGCCACAGCAAAGATGCCAGCGGGGAAAAGTGATGCTGGTTCTCACTGCCTCCTGGAACCCCTTCAAATGCCCCAGACAATTTGGCCCTCTCTGCTTTCCTGAGGACTTTATCCTCAAAAGCACCTTTTTTCACTTTCGGCGCTCTCTGGAGCAAAAAAGACAAACGTCCAGCTTTTGCTGCCACAGCAAAAGTGCCAGCGGGGAAAAGTGATGCTGGTTCTCACTGCCTCCTGGAAACCCTTCAAATGCCCCAGACAATTTGGCCCTCTCTGCTTTCCTGAGGACTCTATCCTCAAAAGCACCTTTTTTCACTTTCGGCGCTGTCTGGAGCAAAAAAGACAAACGTCCAGCATTTGCTGCCACAGCAAAGGTGCCAGCGGGGAAAAGTGATGCTGGTCCTCACTGCCTCCTGGAACCCCTTCAAATGCCCCAGACAATTTGGCCTTCTCTGCTTTCCTGAGGACTCTATCCTCAAAAGCACCTTTTTTCACTTTCGGCGCTCTCTGGAGCAAAAAAGACAAACGTCCAGCATTTGCTGCCACAGCAAAGGTGCCAGCGGGGAAAAGTGATGCTGGTCCTCACTGCCTCCTGGAACCCCTTCAAATGCCCCAGACAATTTGGCCCTCTCTGCTTTCCTGAGGACTCTATCCTCAAAAGCACCTTTTTTCACTTTCGGCGCTCTCTGGAGCAAAAAAGACAAACGTCCAGCTTTTGCTGCCACAGCAAAGATGCCAGCGGGGAAAAGTGATGCTGGTTCTCACTGCCTCCTGGAACCCCTTCAAATGCCCCAGACAATTTGGCCCTCTCTGCTTTCCTGAGGACTCTATCCTCAAAAGCACCTTTTTTCACTTTCGGCGCTGTCTGGAGCAAAAAAGACAAACGTCCAGCATTTGCTGCCACAGCAAAGGTGCCAGCGGGGAAAAGTGATGCTGGTTCTCACTGCCTCCTGGAACCCCTTCAAATGCCCCAGACAATTTGGCCCTCTCTGCTTTCCTGAGGACTCTATCCTCAAAAGCACCTTTTTTCACTTTCGGCGCTCTCTGGAGCAAAAAAGACAAACGTCCAGCATTTGCTGCCACAGCAAAGGTGCCAGCGGGGAAAAGTGATGCTGGTCCTCACTGCCTCCTGGAACCCCTTCAAATGCCCCAGACAATTTGGCCCTCTCTGCTTTCCTGAGGACTCTATCCTCAAAAGCACCTTTTTTCACTTTCGGCGCTCTCTGGAGCAAAAAAGACAAACGTCCAGCTTTTGCTGCCAGAGCAAAGGTGCCAGCGGGGAAAAGTGATGCTGGTCCTCACTGCCTCCTGGAACCCCTTCAAATGCCCCAGACAATTTGGCCCTCTCTGCTTTCCTGAGGACTCTATCCTCAAAAGCACCTTTTTTCACTTTCGGCGCTCTCTGGAGCAAAAAAGACAAACGTCCAGCTTTTGCTGCCACAGCAAAGGTGCCAGCGGGGAAAAGTGATGCTGGTTCTCACTGCCTCCTGGAACCCCTTCAAATGCCCCAGACAATTTGGCCCTCTCTGCTTTCCTGAGGACTCTATCCTCAAAAGCACCTTTTTTCACTTTCGGCGCTGTCTGGAGCAAAAAAGACAAACGTCCAGCTTTTGCTGCCACAGCAAAGGTGCCAGCGGGGAAAAGTGATGCTGGTCCTCACTGCCTCCTGGAACCCCTTCAAATGCCCCAGACAATTTGGCCCTCTCTGCTTTCCTGAGGACTCTATCCTCAAAAGCACCTTTTTTCACTTTCGGCGCTCTCTGGAGCAAAAAAGACAAACGTCCAGCTTTTGCTGCCACAGCAAAGGTGCCAGCGGGGAAAAGTGATGCTGGTCCTCAGTGCCTCCTGGAACCCCTTCAAATGCCCCAGACAATTTGGCCCTCTCTGCCTTCCTGCGCACTCTATCCTCAAAAGCACCTTGTTTCACTTTCGGCGCTCTCTGGAGCAAAAAAGACAAACGTCCAGCTTTTGCTGCCACAGCAAAGATGCCAGCGGGGAAAAGTGATGCTGGTTCTCACTGCCTCCTGGAACCCCTTCAAATGCCCCAGACAATTTGGCCCTCTCTGCTTTCCTGAGCACTCTATCCGCAAAAGCACCTTTTTTCACTTTCGGCGCTCTCTGGAGCAAAAAAGACAAACGTCCAGCTTTTGCTGCCACAGCAAAGATGCCAGCGGGGAAAAGTGATGCTGGTCCTCACTGCCTCCTGGAACCCCTTCAAATGCCCCAGACAATTTGGCCCTCTCTGCTTTCCTGAGGACTCTATCCTCAAAAGCACCTTTTTTCACTTTCGGCGCTCTCTGGAGCAAAAAAGACAAACGTCCAGCTTTTGCTGCCACAGCAAAAGTGCCAGCGGGGAAAAGTGATGCTGGTTCTCACTGCCTCCTGGAACCCCTTCAAATGCCCCAGACAATTTGGCCCTCTCTGCTTTCCTGAGGACTCTATCCGCAAAAGCACCTTTTTTCACTTTCGGCGCTCTCTGGAGCAAAAAAGACAAACGTCCAGCATTTGCTGCCACAGCAAAGGTGCCAGCGGGGAAAAGTGATGCTGGTCCTCACTGCCTCCTGGAACCCCTTCAAATGCCCCAGACAATTTGGCCCTCTCTGCTTTCCTGAGGACTTTATCCTCAAAAGCACCTTTATTCACTTTCGGCGCTGTCTGGAGCAAAAAAGACAAACGTCCAGCTTTGGCTGCCACAGCAAAGGTGCCAGCGGGGAAAAGTGATGCTGGTCCTCACTGCCTCCTGGAACCCCTTCAAATGCCCCAGACAATTTGGCCCTCTCTGCTTTCCTGAGGACTCTATCCTCAAAAGCACCTTTTTTCACTTTCGGTGCTCTCTGGAGCAAAAAAGACAAACGTCCAGCTTTTGCTGCCACAGCAAAGGTGCCAGCAGGGAAAAGTGATGCTGGTCCTCACTGCCTCCTGGAACCCCTTCAAATGCCCCAGACAATTTGGCCCTCTCTGCTTTCCTGAGGACTCTATCCTCAAAAGCACCTTTTTTCACTTTCGGCGCTCTCTGGAGCAAAAAAGACAAACGTCCAGCTTTTGCTGCCACAGCAAAGGTGCCAGCGGGGAAAAGTGATGCTGGTCCTCACTGCCTCCTGGAACCCCTTCAAATGCCCCAGACAATTTGGCCCTCTCTGCTTTCCTGAGGACTCTATCCTCAAAAGCACCTTTTTTCACTTTCGGCGCTCTCTGGAGCAAAAAAGACAAACGTCCAGCTTTTGCTGCCACAGCAAAGGTGCCAGCGGGGAAAAGTGATGCTGGTTCTCACTGCCTCCTGGAACCCCTTCAAATGCCCCAGACAATTTGGCCCTCTCTGCTTTCCTGAGGACTCTATCCTCAAAAGCACCTTTTTTCACTTTCGGCGCTCTCTGGAGCAAAAAAGACAAACGTCCAGCTTTTGCTGCCACAGCAAAGATGCCAGCGGGGAAAAGTGATGCTGGTTCTCACTGCCTCCTGGAACCCCTTCAAATGCCCCAGACAATTTGGCCCTCTCTGCTTTCCTGAGGACTCTATCCTCAAAAGCACCTTTTTTCACTTTCGGCGCTCTCTGGAGCAAAAAAGACAAACGTCCAGCTTTTGCTGCCACAGCAAAAGTGCCAGCGGGGAAAAGTGATGCTGGTTCTCACTGCCTCCTGGAACCCCTTCAAATGCCCCAGACAATTTGGCCCTCTCTGCTTTCCTGAGGACTCTATCCTCAAAAGCACCTTTTTTCACTTTCGGCGCTCTCTGGAGCAAAAAAGACAAACGTCCAGCTTTTGCTGCCACAGCAAAGGTGCCAGCGGGGAAAAGTGATGCTGGTCCTCACTGCCTCCTGGAACCCCTTCAAATGCCCCAGACAATTTGGCCCTCTCTGCTTTCCTGAGGACTCTATCCTCAAAAGCACCTTTTTTCACTTTCGGCACTCTCTGGAGCAAAAAAGACAAACGTCCAGCTTTTGCTGCCACAGCAAAGGTGCCAGCGGGGAAAAGTGATGCTGGTCCTCACTGCCTCCTGGAACCCCTTCAAATGCCCCAGACAATTTGGCCCTCTCTGCTTTCCTGAGGACTCTATCCTCAAAAGCACCTTTTTTCACTTTCGGCGCTCTCTGGAGCAAAAAAGACAAACGTCCAGCTTTTGCTGCCACAGCAAAAGTGCCAGCGGGGAAAAGTGATGCTGGTTCTCACTGCCTCCTGGAACCCCTTCAAATGCCCCAGACAATTTGGCCCTCTCTGCTTTCCTGACGACTCTATCCTCAAAAGCACCTTTTTTCACTTTTGGCGCTCTCTGGAGCAAAAAAGACAAACGTCCAGCTTTTGCTGCCACAGCAAAGGTGCCAGCGGGGAAAAGTGATGCTGGTCCTCACTGCCTCCTGGAACCCCTTCAAATGCCCCAGACAATTTGGCCCTCTCTGCTTTCCTGAGGACTCTATCCTCAAAAGCACCTTTTTTCACTTTCGGCGCTCTCTGGAGCAAAAAAGACAAACGTCCAGCTTTTGCTGCCACAGCAAAGGTGCCAGCGGGGAAAAGTGATGCTGGTTCTCACTGCCTCCTGGAACCCCTTCAAATGCCCCAGACAATTTGGCCCTCTCTGCTTTCCTGAGGACTCTATCCTCAAAAGCACCTTTTTTCACTTTCGGCGCTCTCTGAAGCAAAAAAGACAAACGTCCAGCTTTTGCTGCCACAGCAAAGGTGCCAGCAGGGAAAAGTGATGCTGGTCCTCACTGCCTCCTGGAACCCCTTCAAATGCCCCAGACAATTTGGCCCTCTCTGCTTTCCTGAGGACTCTATCCTCAAAAGCACCTTTTTTCACTTTCGGCGCTCTCTGGAGCAAAAAAGACAAACGTCCAGCTTTTGCTGCCACAGCAAAGGTGCCAGCGGGGAAAAGTGATGCTGGTCCTCACTGCCTCCTGGAACCCCTTCAAATGCCCCAGACAATTTGGCCCTCTCTGCCTTCCTGCGCACTCTATCCTCAAAAGCACCTTTTTTCACTTTCGGCGCTCTCTGGAGCAAAAAAGACAAACGTCCAGCTTTTGCTGCCACAGCAAAGATGCCAGCGGGGAAAAGTGATGCTGGTTCTCACTGCCTCCTGGAACCCCTTCAAATGCCCCAGACAATTTGGCCCTCTCTGCTTTCCTGAGGACTCTATCCTCAAAAGCACCTTTTTTCACTTTCAGTGCTCTCTGGAGCAAAAAAGACAAACGTCCAGCTTTTGCTGCCACAGCAAAGGTGCCAGCGGGGAAAAGTGATGCTGGTCCTCACTGCCTCCTGGAACCCCTTCAAATGCCCCAGACAATTTGGCCCTCTCTGCTTTCCTGAGGACTCTATCCTCAAAAGCACCTTTTTTCACTTTCGGCGCTCTCTGGAGCAAAAAGACAAACGTCCAGCTTTTGCTGCCACAGCAAAGATGCCAGCGGGGAAAAGTGATGCTGGTCCTCACTGCCTCCTGGAACCCTTCAAATGCCCCAGACAATTTGGCCCTCTCTGCTTTCCTGAGGACTCTATCCTCAAAAGCACCTTTTTTCACTTTCGGCGCTCTCTGGAGCAAAAAAGACAAACGTCCAGCTTTTGCTGCCACAGCAAAGGTGCCAGCGGGGAAAAGTGATGCTGGTTCTCACTGCCTCCTGGAACCCCTTCAAATGCCCCATACAATTTGGCCCTCTCTGCTTTCCTGAGGACTCTATCCTCAAAAGCACCTTTTTTCACTTTCGGCGCTCTCTGGAGCAAAAAAGACAAACGTCCAGCTTTTGCTGCCACAGCAAAGGTGCCAGCGGGGAAAAGTGATGCTGGTTCTCACTGCCTCCTGGAACCCCTTCAAATGCCCCAGACAATTTGGCCCTCTCTGCTTTCCTGAGGACTCTATCCTCAAAAGCACCTTTTTTCACTTTCGGCGCTCTCTGGAGCAAAAAAGACAAACGTCCAGCTTTTGCTGCCACAGCAAAGATGCCAGCGGGGAAAAGTGATGCTGGTTCTCCACTGCCTCCTGGAACCCCTTCAAATGCCCCAGACAATTTGGCCCTCTCTGCTTTCCTGAGGACTTTATCCTCAAAGCACCTTTTTTCACTTTCGGCGCTCTCTGGAGCAAAAAAGACAAACGTCCAGCTTTTGCTGCCACAGCAAAAGTGCCAGCGGGGAAAAGTGATGCTGGTTCTCACTGCCTCCTGGAACCCCTTCAAATGCCCAGACAATTTGGCCTCTCTGCTTTCCTGAGGACTCTATCCCCAAAAGCACTTTTTTCACTTTCGGCGCTCTCTGGAGCAAAAAAGACAAACGTCCAGCATTTGCTGCCACAGCAAAGGTGCCAGCGGGAAAGTGATGCTGGTCCTCACTGCCTCCTGGAACCCCTTCAAATGCCCCCAGACAATTTGGCCCTCTCTGCTTCCTGAGGACTTTATCCTCAAAAGCACCTTTATTCACTTTCGGCGCTGTCTGGAGCAAAAAAAGACAAACGTCCAGCTTTTGCTGCCACAGCAAAGGTGCCAGCGGGAAAAGTGATGCTGGTCCTCACTGCCTCCTGGAACCCCTTCAAATGCCCCAGACAATTTGGCCCTCTCTGCTTTCCTGAGGACTCTATCCTCAAAAGCATCTTTTTTCACTTTCGGTGCTCTCTGGAGCAAAAAAGACAAACGTCCAGCTTTTGCTGCCACAGCAAAGGGTGCCAGCGGGGAAAAGTGATGCTGGTCCTCACTGCCTCCTGGAACCCCTTCAAATGCCCAGACAATTTGGCCTCTCTGCTTTCCTGAGGACTCTATCCTCAAAAGCACCTTTTTTCACTTTCGGCGCTCTCTGGAGCAAAAAGACAAACGTCCAGCTTTTGCTGCCACAGCAAAGATGCCAGCGGGGAAAGTGATGCTGGTTCTCACTGCCTCCTGGAACCCCTTCAAATGCCCCAGACAATTTGGCCCTCTCTGCTTTCCTGAGGACTCTATCCTCAAAAGCACCTTTTTTCACTTTCGGCGCTCTCTGGAGCAAAAAAGACAAACGTCCAGCTTTTGCTGCCACAGCAAAAGTGCCAGCGGGAAAAGTGATGCTGGTCCTCACTGCCTCCTGGAACCCCTTTCAAATGCCCCAGACAATTTGGCCCTCTCTGCTTTCCTGAGGACTCTATCCTCAAAAGCACCTTTTTTCACTTCCGGCGCTCTCTGGAGCAAAAAGACAAACGTCCAGCTTTTGCTGCCACAGCAAAGGTGCCAGCGGGGAAAAGTGATGCTGGTCCTCACTGCCTCCTGGAACCCCTTCAAATGCCCCATACAATTTGGCCCTCTCTGCTTTCCTGAGACTCTATCCTCAAAAGCACCTTTTTTCACTTTCGGCGCTCTCTGGAGGAAAAAAGACAAACCGTCCAGCTTTTGCTGCCACAGCAAAGGTGCCAGCGGGGAAAAGTGATGCTGGTTCTCACTGCCTCCTGGAACCCCTTCAAATGCCCCAGACAATTTGGCCCTTCTGCTTTCCTGAGGACTCTATCCTCAAAAGCACCTTTTTCACTTTCGGCGCTCTCTGGAGCAAAAAAGACAAACGTCCAGCTTTTGCTGCCACAGCAAAGGTGCCAGGAAAAGTGATGCTGGTCCTCACTGCCTCCTGGAACCCCTTCAAATGCCCCAGACAATTTGGCCCTCTCTGCTTTCCTGAGGACTCTATCCTCAAAGCACCCTTTTTTCACTTTCGGCGCTCTCTGGAGCAAAAAAAGACAAACGTCCAGCTTTTGCTGCCACAGCAAAAGTGCCAGCGGGGAAAAGTGATGCTGGTCCTCACTGCCTCCTGGAACCCCTTCAAATGCCCCAGACAATTTGGCCCTCTCTGCTTTCCTGAGGACTCTATCCTCAAAAGCACCTTTTTTCACTTTCGGCGCTCTCTGGAGCAAAAAAGACAAACGTCCAGCTTTTGCTGCCACAGCAAAGGTGCCAGCGGGGAAAAGTGATGCTGGTTCTCACTGCCTCCTGGAACCCCTTCAAATGCCCCAGACAATTTGGCCCTCTCTGCTTTCCTGAGGACTCTATCCTCAAAAGCACCTTTTTTCACTTTCGGCGCTCTCTGGAGCAAAAAAGACAAACGTCCAGCTTTTGCTGCCACAGCAAAGATGCCAGCGGGGAAAAGTGATGCTGGTTCTCACTGCCTCCTGGAACCCCTTCAAATGCCCCAGACAATTTGGCCCTCTCTGCTTTCCTGAGGACTTTATCCTCAAAAGCACCTTTTTTCACTTTCGGCGCTCTCTGGAGCAAAAAAGACAAACGTCCAGCTTTTGCTGCCACAGCAAAAGTGCCAGCGGGGAAAAGTGATGCTGGTTCTCACTGCCTCCTGGAACCCCTTCAAATGCCCCAGACAATTTGGCCCTCTCTGCTTTCCTGAGGACTCTATCCCCAAAAGCACCTTTTTTCACTTTCGGCGCTCTCTGGAGCAAAAAAGACAAACGTCCAGCATTTGCTGCCACAGCAAAGGTGCCAGCGGGGAAAAGTGATGCTGGTCCTCACTGCCTCCTGGAACCCCTTCAAATGCCCCAGACAATTTGGCCCTCTCTGCTTTCCTGAGGACTTTATCCTCAAAAGCACCTTTATTCACTTTCGGCGCTGTCTGGAGCAAAAAAAGACAAACGTCCAGCTTTTGCTGCCACAGCAAAGGTGCCAGCGGGGAAAAGTGATGCTGGTCCTCACTGCCTCCTGGAACCCCTTCAAATGCCCCAGACAATTTGGCCCTCTATGCTTTCCTGAGGACTCTATCCTCAAAAGCACCTTTTTTCACTTTCGGTGCTCTCTGGAGCAAAAAAAGACAAACGTCCAGCTTTTGCTGCCACAGCAAAGGTGCCAGCGGGGAAAAGTGATGCTGGTCCTCACTGGCCTCCTGGAACCCCTTCAAATGCCCCAGACAATTTGGCCCTCTCTGCTTTCCTGAGGACTCTATCCTCAAAAGCACCTTTTTTCACTTTCGGCGCTGTCTGGAGCAAAAAAGACAAACGTCCAGCTTTTGCTGCCACAGCAAAGATGCCAGCGGGGAAAAGTGATGCTGGTTCTCACTGCCTCCTGGAACCCCTTCAAATGCCCCAGACAATTTGGCCCTCTCTGCTTTCCTGAGCACTCTATCCTCAAAAGCACCTTTTTTCACTTTCGGCGCTCTCTGGAGCAAAAAAGACAAACGTCCAGCTTTTGCTGCCACAGCCAAAGGTGCCAGCGGGGAAAAGTGATGCTGGTCCTCACTGCCTCCTGGAACCCCTTCAAATGCCCCAGACAATTTGGCCCTCTCTGCTTTCCTGAGGACTCTATCCTCAAAAGCACCTTTTTTCACTTTCGGCGCTCTCTGGAGCAAAAAAGACAAACGTCCAGCTTTTGCTGCCACAGCAAAGGTGCCAGCGGGGAAAAGTGATGCTGGTCCTCACTGCCTCCTGGAACCCCTTCAAATGCCCCATACAATTTGGCCCTCTCTGCTTTCCTGAGGACTCTATCCTCAAAAGCACCTTTTTTCACTTTCGGCGCTCTCTGGAGCAAAAAAGACAAACGTCCAGCTTTTGCTGCCACAGCAAAGGTGCCAGCGGGGAAAAGTGATGCTGGTTCTCACTGCCTCCTGGAACCCCTTCAAATGCCCCAGACAATTTGGCCCTCTCTGCTTTCCTGAGGACTCTATCCTCAAAAGCACCTTTTTTCACTTTCGGCGCTGTCTGGAGCAAAAAAGACAAACGTCCAGCTTTTGCTGCCACAGCAAAGGTGCCAGCGGGGAAAAGTGATGCTGGTCCTCACTGCCTCCTGGGACCCCTTCAAATGCCCCAGACAATTTGGCCCTCTCTGCTTTCCTGAGGACTCTATCCTCAAAAGCACCTTTTTTCACTTTCGGCGCTCTCTGGAGCAAAAAAGACAAACGTCCAGCTTTTGCTGCCACAGCAAAGGTGCCAGCGGGGAAAAGTGATGCTGGTCCTCACTGCCTCCTGGAACCCCTTCAAATGCCCCAGACAATTTGGCCCTCTCTGCTTTCCTGAGGACTTTATCCTCAAAAGCACCTTTTTTCACTTTCGGCGCTCTCTGGAGCAAAAAAGACAAACGTCCAGCTTTTGCTGCCACAGCAAAGATGCCAGCGGGGAAAAGTGATGCTGGTTCTCACTGCCTCCTGGAACCCCTTCAAATGCCCCAGACAATTTGGCCCTCTCTGCTTTCCTGAGGACTTTATCCTCAAAAGCACCTTTTTTCACTTTCGGCGCTCTCTGGAGCAAAAAAGACAAACGTCCAGCTTTTGCTGCCACAGCAAAAGTGCCAGCGGGGAAAAGTGATGCTGGTTCTCACTGCCTCCTGGAACCCCTTCAAATGCCCCAGACAATTTGGCCCTCTCTGCTTTCTGAGGACTCTATCCTCAAAAGCACCTTTTTTCACTTTCGGCGCTCTCTGGAGCAAAAAAGACAAACGTCCAGCTTTTGCTGCCACAGCAAAGGTGCCAGCGGGGAAAAGTGATGCTGGTTCTCACTGCCTCCTGGAACCCCTTCAAATGCCCCAGACAATTTGGCCCTCTCTGCTTTCCTGAGGACTCTATCCTCAAAAGCACCTTTTTTCACTTTCGGCGCTCTCTGGAGCAAAAAAGACAAACGTCCAGCTTTTGCTGCCACAGCAAAGGTGCCAGCGGGGAAAAGTGATGCTGGTTCTCACTGCCTCCTGGAACCCCTTCAAATGCCCCAGACAATTTGGCCCTCTCTGCTTTCCTGAGGACTCTATCCTCAAAAGCACCTTTTTTCACTTTCGGCGCTCTCTGGAGCAAAAAAGACAAACGTCCAGCTTTTGCTGCCACAGCAAAGGTGCCAGCGGGGAAAAGTGATGCTGGTCCTCACTGCCTCCTGGAACCCCTTCAAATGCCCCAGACAATTTGGCCCTCTCTGCTTTCCTGAGGACTCTATCCTCAAAAGCACCTTTTTTCACTTTCGGCGCTCTCTGGAGCAAAAAAGACAAACGTCCAGCTTTTGCTGCCACAGCAAAGGTGCCAGCGGGGAAAAGTGATGCTGGTTCTCACTGCCTCCTGGAACCCCTTCAAATGCCCCAGACAATTTGGCCCTCTCTGCTTTCCTGAGGACTCTATCCTCAAAAGCACCTTTTTTCACTTTCGGCGCTGTCTGGAGCAAAAAAGACAAACGTCCAGCTTTTGCTGCCGCAGCAAAAGTGCCAGCGGGTAAAAGTGATGCTGGTCCTCACTGCCTCCTGGAACCCCTTCAAATGCCCCAGACAATTTGGCCCTCTCTGCTTTCCTGAGGACTCTATCCTCAAAAGCACCTTTTTTCACTTTCGGCGCTCTCTGGAGCAAAAAAGACAAACGTCCAGCTTTTGCTGCCACAGCAAAGGTGCCAGCGGGGAAAAAGTGATGCTGGTCCTCACTGCCTCCTGGAACCCCTTCAAATGCCCCAGACAATTTGGCCCTCTCTGCTTTCCTGAGGACCTCTATCCTCAAAAGCACCTTTTTTCACTTTCGGCGCTCTCTGGAGCAAAAAAGACAAACGTCCAGCTTTTGCTGCCACAGCAAAGATGCCAGCGGGGAAAAGTGATGCTGGTTCTCACTGCCTCCTGGAACCCCTTCAAATGCCCCAGACAATTTGGCCCTCTCTGCTTTCCTGAGGACTCTATCCTCAAAAGCACCTTTTTTCACTTTCGGCGCTGTCTGGAGCAAAAAAGACAAACGTCCAGCTTTTGCTGCCACAGGAAAAGTGCCAGCGGGTAAAAGTGATGCTGGTCCTCACTGCCTCCTGGAACCCCTTCAAATGCCCCAGACAATTTGGCCCTCTCTGC
This sequence comes from Vanellus vanellus, assembly GCF_965231255.1. Lineage (NCBI taxonomy): Eukaryota > Metazoa > Chordata > Aves > Charadriiformes > Charadriidae > Vanellus > Vanellus vanellus. Next base: position 186,504 of record NW_028128895.1, on the reverse strand, counting down.
TTTCCTGAGGACTCTATCCTCAAAAGCACCTTTTTTCACTTTCGGCGCTCTCTGGAGCAAAAAAAACAAACGTCCAGCTTTTGCTGCCAGAGCAAAGGTGCCAGCGGGGAAAAGTGATGCTGGTCCTCACTGCCTCCTGGAACCCCTTCAAATGCCCCAGACAATTTGGCCCTCTCTGCTTTCCTGAGGACTCTATCCTCAAAAGCACCTTTTTCACTTTCGGCGCTCTCTGGAGCAAAAAAGACAAACGTCCAGCTTTTGCTGCCACAGCAAAGGTGCCAGCGGGGAAAAGTGATGCTGGTTCTCACTGCCTCCTGGAACCCCTTCAAATGCCCCAGACAATTTGGCCCTCTCTGCTTTCCTGAGGACTCTATCCTCAAAAGCACCTTTTTTCACTTTCGGCGCTCTCTGGAGCAAAAAAGACAAACGTCCAGCTTTTGCTGCCACAGCAAAGGTGCCAGCGGGGAAAAGTGATGCTGGTTCTCACTGCCTCCTGGAACCCCTTCAAATGCCCCAGACAATTTGGCCCTCTCTGCTTTCCTGAGGACTCTATCCTCAAAAGCACCTTTTTTCACTTTCGGCGCTCTCTGGAGCAAAAAAGACAAACGTCCAGCTTTTGCTGCCACAGCAAAGGTGCCAGCGGGGAAAAGTGATGCTGGTCCTCACTGCCTCCTGGAACCCCTTCAAATGCCCCAGACAATTTGGCCCTCTCTGCTTTCCTGAGGACTCTATCCTCAAAAGCACCTTTTTTCACTTTCGGCGCTCTCTGGAGCAAAAAAGACAAACGTCCAGCTTTTGCTGCCACAGCAAAGGTGCCAGCGGGGAAAAGTGATGCTGGTTCTCACTGCCTCCTGGAACCCCTTCAAATGCCCCAGACAATTTGGCCCTCTCTGCTTTCCTGAGGACTCTATCCTCAAAAGCACCTTTTTTCACTTTCGGCGCTCTCTGGAGCAAAAAAGACAAACGTCCAGCTTTTGCTGCCACAGCAAAGGTGCCAGCGGGGAAAAGTGATGCTGGTTCTCACTGCCTCCTGGAACCCCTTCAAATGCCCCAGACAATTTGGCCCTCTCTGCTTTCCTGAGGACTCTATCCTCAAAAGCACCTTTTTTCACTTTCGGCGCTCTCTGGAGCAAAAAAGACAAACGTCCAGCTTTTGCTGCCACAGCAAAGGTGCCAGCGGGGAAAAGTGATGCTGGTTCTCACTGCCTCCTGGAACCCCTTCAAATGCCCCAGACAATTTGGCCCTCTCTGCTTTCCTGAGGACTCTATCCTCAAAAGCACCTTTTTTCACTTTCGGCGCTCTCTGGAGCAAAAAAGACAAACGTCCAGCTTTTGCTGCCACAGCAAAGGTGCCAGCGGGGAAAAGTGATGCTGGTCCTCACTGCCTCCTGGAACCCCTTCAAATGCCCCAGACAATTTGGCCCTTTCTGCTTTCCTGAGGACTTTATCCTCAAAAGCACCTTTTTTCACTTTCGGCGCTGTTTGGGCAAAAAAAGACAAACGTCCAGCTTTTGCTGCCACAGCAAAGGTGCCAGCGGGGAAAAGTGATGCTGGTTCTCACTGCCTCCTGGAACCCCTTCAAATGCCCCAGACAATTTGGCCCTCTCTGCTTTCCTGAGGACTCTATCCTCAAAAGCACCTTTTTTCACTTTCGGCGCTCTCTGGAGCAAAAAAGACAAACGTCCAGCTTTTGCTGCCACAGCAAAGGTGCCAGCGGGGAAAAGTGATGCTGGTCCTCACTGGCTCCTGGAACCCCTTCAAATGCCCCAGACAATTTGGCCCTCTCTGCTTTCCTGAGGACTTTATCCTCAAAAGCACCTTTTTTCACTTTCGGCGCTGTCTGGAGCAAAAAAGACAAACGTCCAGATTTTGCTGCCACAGCAAAGGTGCCAGCGGGGAAAAGTGATGCTGGTCCTCACTGCCTCCTGGAACCCCTTCAAATGCCCCAGACAATTTGGCCCTCTCTGCTTTCCTGAGTACTCTATCCTCAAAAGCACCTTTTTTCACTTTCGGCGCTCTCTGGAGCAAAAAAGACAAACGTCCAGCTTTTGCTGCCACAGCAAAGGTGCCAGCGGGGAAAAGTGATGCTGGTTCTCACTGCCTCCTGGAACCCCTTCAAATGCCCCAGACAATTTGGCCCTCTCTGCTTTCCTGAGGACACTATCCTCAAAAGCACCTTTTTTCACTTTCGGCGCTCTCTGGAGCAAAAAAGACAAACGTCCAGCTTTTGCTGCCACAGCAAAGGTGCCAGCGGGGAAAAGTGATGCTGGTCCTCACTGACTCCTGGAACCCCTTCAAATGCCCCCAGACAATTTGGCCCTCTCTGCTTTCCTGAGGACTCTATCCTCAAAAGCACCTTTTTTCACTTTCGGCGCTCTCTGGAGCAAAAAAGACAAACGTCCAGCTTTTGCTGCCACAGCAAAGGTGCCAGCGGGGAAAAGTGATGCTGGTCCTCACTGCCTCCTGGAACCCCTTCAAATGCCCCAGACAATTTGGCCCTCTCTGCTTTCCTGAGGACTCTATCCTCAAAAGCACCTTTTTTCACTTTCAGCGCTCTCTGGAGCAAAAAAGACAAACGTCCAGCTTTTGCTGCCACAGCAAAGATGCCAGCGGGGAAAAGTGATGCTGGTTCTCACTGCCTCCTGGAACCCCTTCAAATGCCCCAGACAATTTGGCCCTCTCTGCTTTCCTGAGGATTTTATCCTCAAAAGCACCTTTTTTCACTTTCGGCGCTCTCTGGAGCAAAAAAGACAAACGTCCAGCTTTTGCTGCCACAGCAAAGGTGCCAGCGGGGAAAAGTGATGCTGGTTCTCACTGCCTCCTGGAACCCCTTCAAATGCCCCAGACAATTTGGCCCTCTCTGCTTTCCTGAGCACTCTATCCTCAAAAGCACCTTTTTTCACATTCGGCGCTCTCTGGAGCAAAAAAAGACAAACGTCCAGCTTTTGCTGCCACAGCAAAAGTGCCAGCGGGGAAAAGTGATGCTGGTCCTCACTGCCTCCTGGAACCCCTTCAAATGCCCCAGACAATTTGGCCCTCTCTGCTTTCCTGAGGACTCTATCCTCAAAAGCACCTTTTTTCACTTTCGGCGCTCTCTGGAGCAAAAAAGACAAACGTCCAGCTTTTGCTGCCACATCAAAGATGCCAGCGGGGAAAAGTGATGCTGGTTCTCACTGCCTCCTGGAACCCCTTCAAATGCCCCAGACAATTTGGCCCTCTCTGCTTTCCTGAGGACTTTATCCTCAAAAGCACCTTTTTTCACTTTCAGCGCTCTCTGGAGCAAAAAAGACAAACGTCCAGCTTTTGCTGCCACAGCAAAAGTGCCAGCGGGGAAAAGTGATGCTGGTCCTCACTGCCTCCTGGAACCCCTTCAAATGCCCCAGACAATTTGGCCCTCTCTGCTTTCCTGAGGACTCTATCCTCAAAAGCACCTTTTTTCACTTTCGGCGCTCTCTGGAGCAAAAAAGACAAACGTCCAGCTTTTGCTGCCACAGCAAAGGTGCCAGCGGGGAAAAGTGATGCTGGTTCTCACTGCCTCCTGGAACCCCTTCAAATGCCCCAGACAATTTGGCCCTCTCTGCTTTCCTGAGGACTCTATCCTCAAAAGCACCTTTTTTCACTTTCGGAGCTCTCTGGAGCAAAAAAGACAAACGTCCAGCTTTTGCTGCCACAGCAAAGGTGCCAGCGGGGAAAAGTGATGCTGGTTCTCACTGCCTCCTGGAACCCCTTCAAATGCCCCAGACAATTTGGCCCTCTCTGCTTTCCTGAGGACTCTATCCTCAAAAGCACCTTTTTTCACTTTCGGCGCTGTTTGGGCAAAAAAGACAAACGTCCAGATTTTGCTGCCACAGCAAAGGTGCCAGCGGGGAAAAGTGATGCTGGTCCTCACTGCCTCCTGGAACCCCTTCAAATGCCCCAGACAATTTGGCCCTCTCTGCTTTCCTGAGTACTCTATCCTCAAAAGCACCTTTTTTCACTTTCGGCGCTCTCTGGAGCAAAAAAGACAAACGTCCAGCTTTTGCTGCCACAGCAAAGGTGCCAGCGGGGAAAAGTGATGCTGGTCCTCACTGCCTCCTGGAACCCCTTCAAATGCCCCAGACAATTTGGCCCTCTCTGCTTTCCTGAGGACTCTATCCTCAAAAGCACCTTTTTTCACTTTCGGCGCTCTCTGGAGCAAAAAAGACAAACGTCCAGCTTTTTGCTGCCACAGCAAAGGTGCCAGCGGGGAAAAGTGATGCTGGTCCTCACTGCCTCCTGGAACCCCTTCAAATGCCCCAGACAATTTGGCCCTCTCTGCTTTCCTGCGCACTCTATCCTCAAAAGCACCTTTTTTCACTTTCGGCGCTCTCTGGAGCAAAAAAGACAAACGTCCAGCTTTTGCTGCCACAGCAAAGATGCCAGCGGGGAAAAGTGATGCTGGTTCTCACTGCCTCCTGGAACCCCTTCAAATGCCCCAGACAATTTGGCCCTCTCTGCTTTCCTGAGGATTTTATCCTCAAAAACACCTTTTTTCACTTTCGGCGCTCTCTGGAGCAAAAAAGACAAACGTCCAGCTTTTGCTGCCACAGCAAAGGTGCCAGCGGGGAAAAGTGATGCTGGTTCTCACTGCCTCCTGGAACCCCTTCAAATGCCCCACACAATTTGGCCCTCTCTGCTTTCCTGAGCACTCTATCCTCAAAAGCACCTTTTTTCACATTCGGCGCTCTCTGGAGCAAAAAAGACAAACGTCCAGCTTTGGTGCCACAGCAAAAGTGCCAGCGGGGAAAAGTGATGCTGGTCCTCACTGCCTCCTGGAACCCCTTCAAATGCCCCAGACAATTTGGCCCTCTCTGCTTTCCTGAGGACTCTGTCCTCAAAAGCACCTTTTTTCACTTTCGGCGCTCTCTGGAGCAAAAAAGACAAACGTCCAGCTTTTGCTGCCACAGCAAAGATGCCAGCGGGGAAAAGTGATGCTGGTTCTCACTGCCTCCTGGAACCCCTTCAAATGCCCCAGACAATTTGGCCCTCTCTGCTTTCCTGAGGACTTTATCCTCAAAAGCACCTTTTTTCACTTTCAGCGCTCTCTGGAGCAAAAAAGACAAACGTCCAGCTTTTGCTGCCACAGCAAAAGTGCCAGCGGGGAAAGTGATGCTGGTCCTCACTGCCTCCTGGAACCCCTTCAAATGCCCCAGACAATTTGGCCCTCTCTGCTTTCCTGAGGACTCTATCCTCAAAAGCACCTTTTTTCACTTTCGGCGCTCTCTGGAGCAAAAAAGACAAACGTCCAGCTTTTGCTGCCACAGCAAAGGTGCCAGCGGGGAAAAGTGATGCTGGTCCTCACTGCCTCCTGGAACCCCTTCAAATGCCCCATACAATTTGGCCCTCTCTGCTTTCCTGAGGACTCTATCCTCAAAAGCACCTTTTTTCACTTTCGGCGCTCTCTGGAGCAAAAAAGACAAACGTCCAGCTTTTGCTGCCACAGCAAAGGTGCCAGCGGGGAAAAGTGATGCTGGTTCTCACTGCCTCCTGGAACCCCTTCAAATGCCCCAGACAATTTGGCCCTCTCTGCTTTCCTGAGGACTCTATCCTCAAAAGCACCTTTTTTCACTTTCGGCGCTCTCTGGAGCAAAAAAGACAAACGTCCAGCTTTTGCTGCCACAGCAAAGGTGCCAGCGGGGAAAAGTGATGCTGGTCCTCACTGCCTCCTGGAACCCCTTCAAATGCCCCAGACAATTTGGCCCTTTCTGCTTTCCTGAGGACTTTATCCTCAAAAGCACCTTTTTTCACTTTCGGCGCTGTTTGGAGCAAAAAAGACAAACGTCCAGATTTTGCTGCCACAGCAAAGGTGCCAGCGGGGAAAAGTGATGCTGGTCCTCACTGCCTCCTGGAACCCCTTCAAATGCCCCAGACAATTTGGCCCTCTCTGCTTTCCTGAGGACTCTATCCTCAAAAGCACCTTTTTTCACTTTCGGCGCTCTCTGGAGCAAAAAAAGACAAACGTCCAGCTTTTGCTGCCACAGCAAAGGTGCCAGCGGGGAAAAGTCATGCTGGTTCTCACTGCCTCCTGGAACCCCTTCAAATGCCCCAGACAATTTGGCCCTCTCTGCTTTCCTGAGGACTCTATCCTCAAAAGCACCTTTTTTCACTTCGGCGCTCTCTGGAGCAAAAAAGACAAACGTCCAGCTTTTGCTGCCACAGCAAAGGTGCCAGCGGGGAAAAGTGATGCTGGTCCTCACTGCCTCCTGGAACCCCTTCAAATGCCCCAGACAATTTGGCCCTTTCTGCTTTCCTGAGGACTTTATCCTCAAAAGCACCTTTTTTCACTTTCGGCGCTGTTTGGGCAAAAAAGACAAACGTCCAGATTTTGCTGCCACAGCAAAGGTGCCAGCGGGGAAAAGTGATGCTGGTCCTCACTGCCTCCTGGAACCCCTTCAAATGCCCCAGACAATTTGGCCCTTTCTGCTTTCCTGAGGACTTTATCCTCAAAAGCACCTTTTTTCACTTTCGGCGCTGTTTGGAGCAAAAAAGACAAACGTCCAGATTTTGCTGCCACAGCAAAGGTGCCAGCGGGGAAAAGTGATGCTGGTCCTCACTGCCTCCTGGAACCCCTTCAAATGCCCCAGACAATTTGGCCCTCTCTGCTTTCCTGAGTACTCTATCCTCAAAAGCACCTTTTTTCACTTTCGGCGCTCTCTGGAGCAAAAAAGACAAACGTCCAGCTTTTGCTGCCACAGCAAAGGTGCCAGCGGGGAAAAGTGATGCTGGTTCTCACTGCCTCCTGGAACCCCTTCAAATGCCCCAGACAATTTGGCCCTCTCTGCTTTCCTGAGGACTCTATCCTCAAAAGCACCTTTTTTCACTTTCGGCGCTCTCTGGAGCAAAAAAGACAAACGTCCAGCTTTTGCTGCCACAGCAAAGGTGCCAGCGGGGAAAAGTGATGCTGGTTCTCACTGCCTCCTGGAACCCCTTCAAATGCCCCAGACAATTTGGCCCTCTCTGCTTTCCTGAGGACTCTATCCTCAAAAGCACCTTTTTTCACTTTCGGCGCTCTCTGGAGCAAAAAAGACAAACGTCCAGGTTTTGCTGCCACAGCAAAGGTGCCAGCGGGGAAAAGTGATGCTGGTCCTCACTGCCTCCTGGAACCCCTTCAAATGCCCCAGACAATTTGGCCCTTTCTGCTTTCCTGAGGACTTTATCCTCAAAAGCACCTTTTTTCACTTTCGGCGCTGTTTGGGCAAAAAAGACAAACGTCCAGATTTTGCTGCCACAGCAAAGGTGCCAGCGGGGAAAAGTGATGCTGGTCCTCACTGCCTCCTGGAACCCCTTCAAATGCCCCAGACAATTTTGCCCTCTCTGCTTTCCTGAGTACTCTATCCTCAAAAGCACCTTTTTTCACTTTCGGCGCTCTCTGGAGCAAAAAAGACAAACGTCCAGCTTTTGCTGCCACAGCAAAGGTGCCAGCGGGGAAAAGTGATGCTGGTTCTCACTGCCTCCTGGAACCCCTTCAAATGCCCCAGACAATTTGGCCCTCTCTGCTTTCCAGAGGACTTTATCCTCAAAAGCACCTTTTTTCACTTTCGGCGCTGTCTGGAGCAAAAAAGACAAACGTCCAGCTTTTGCTGCCACAGCAAAGATGCCAGCGGGGAAAAGTGATGCTGGTCCTCACTGCCTCCTGGAACCCCTTCAAATGCCCCAGACAATTTGGCCCTCTCTGCTTTCCTGAGGACTCTATCCTCAAAAGCACCTTTTTTCACTTTCGGCGCTCTCTGGAGCAAAAAAGACAAACGTCCAGCTTTTGCTGCCACAGCAAAGATGCCAGCGGGGAAAAGTGATGCTGGTTCTCACTGCCTCCTGGAACCCCTTCAAATGCCCCAGACAATTTGGCCCTCTCTGCTTTCCTGAGGACTCTATCCTCAAAAGCACCTTTTTTCACTTTCGGCGCTCTCTGGAGCAAAAAAGACAAACGTCCAGCTTTTGCTGCCACAGCAAAGGTGCCAGCGGGGAAAAGTGATGCTGGTCCTCACTGCCTCCTGGAACCCCTTCAAATGCCCCATACAATTTGGCCCTCTCTGCTTTCCTGAGGACTCTATCCTCAAAAGCACCTTTTTTCACTTTCGGCGCTCTCTGGAGCAAAAAAGACAAACGTCCAGCTTTTGCTGCCACAGCAAAGGTGCCAGCGGGGAAAAGTGATGCTGGTTCTCACTGCCTCCTGGAACCCCTTCAAATGCCCCAGACAATTTGGCCCTCTCTGCTTTCCTGAGGACTCTATCCTCAAAAGCACCTTTTTTCACTTTCGGCGCTCTCTGGAGCAAAAAAGACAAACGTCCAGCTTTTGCTGCCACAGCAAAGGTGCCAGCGGGGAAAAGTGATGCTGGTCCTCACTGCCTCCTGGAACCCCTTCAAATGCCCCAGACAATTTGGCCCTCTCTGCTTTCCTGAGGACTTTATCCTCAAAAGCACCTTTTTTCACTTTCGGCGCTGTTTGGAGCAAAAAAGACAAACGTCCAGATTTTGCTGCCACAGCAAAGGTGCCAGCGGGGAAAAGTGATGCTGGTCCTCACTGCCTCCTGGAACCCCTTCAAATGCCCCAGACAATTTGGCCCTCTCTGCTTTCCTGAGTACTCTATCCTCAAAAGCACCTTTTTTCACTTTCGGCGCTCTCTGGAGCAAAAAAGACAAACGTCCAGCTTTTGCTGCCACAGCAAAGGTGCCAGCGGGGAAAAGTGATGCTGGTTCTCACTGCCTCCTGGAACCCCTTCAAATGCCCCAGACAATTTGGCCCTCTCTGCTTTCCTGAGGACTCTATCCTCAAAAGCACCTTTTTTCACTTTCGGCGCTCTCTGGAGCAAAAAAGACAAACGTCCAGCTTTTGCTGCCACAGCAAAGGTGCCAGCGGGGAAAAGTGATGCTGGTCCTCACTGCCTCCTGGAACCCCTTCAAATGCCCCAGACAATTTGGCCCTCTCTGCTTTCCGGAGGACTTTATCCTCAAAAGCACCTTTTTTCACTTTCGGCGCTGTTTGGAGCAAAAAAGACAAACGTCCAGATTTTGCTGCCACAGCAAAGGTGCCAGCGGGGAAAAGTGATGCTGGTCCTCACTGCCTCCTGGAACCCCTTCAAATGCCCCTTACAATTTGGCCCTCTCTGCTTTCCTGAGTACTCTATCCTCAAAAGCACCTTTTTTCACTTTCGGCGCTCCCTGGAGCAAAAAAGACAAACGTCCAGCTTTTGCTGCCACAGCAAAGGTGCCAGCGGGGAAAAGTCATGCTGGTTCTCACTGCCTCCTGGAACCCCTTCAAATGCCCCAGACAATTTGGCCCTCTCTGCTTTCCTGAGGACTCTATCCTCAAAAGCACCTTTTTTCACTTTCGGCGCTCTCTGGAGCAAAAAAGACAAACGTCCAGCTTTTGCTGCCACAGCAAAGGTGCCAGCGGGGAAAAGTGATGCTGGTCCTCACTGCCTCCTGGAACCCCTTCAAATGCCCCAGACAATTTGGCCCTTTCTGCTTTCCTGAGGACTTTATCCTCAAAAGCACCTTTTTTCACTTTCGGCGCTGTTTGGGCAAAAAAGACAAACGTCCAGATTTTGCTGCCACAGCAAAGGTGCCAGCGGGGAAAAGTGATGCTGGTCCTCACTGCCTCCTGGAACCCCTTCAAATGCCCCAGACAATTTGGCCCTTTCTGCTTTCCTGAGGACTTTATCCTCAAAAGCACCTTTTTTCACTTTCGGCGCTGTTTGGAGCAAAAAAGACAAACGTCCAGATTTTGCTGCCACAGCAAAGGTGCCAGCGGGGAAAAGTGATGCTGGTCCTCACTGCCTCCTGGAACCCCTTCAAATGCCCCAGACAATTTGGCCCTCTCTGCTTTCCTGAGTACTCTATCCTCAAAAGCACCTTTTTTCACTTTCGGCGCTCTCTGGAGCAAAAAAGACAAACGTCCAGCTTTTGCTGCCACAGCAAAGGTGCCAGCGGGGAAAAGTGATGCTGGTTCTCACTGCCTCCTGGAACCCCTTCAAATGCCCCAGACAATTTGGCCCTCTCTGCTTTCCTGAGGACTCTATCCTCAAAAGCACCTTTTTTCACTTTCGGCGCTCTCTGGAGCAAAAAAGACAAACGTCCAGCTTTTGCTGCCACAGCAAAGGTGCCAGCGGGGAAAAGTGATGCTGGTTCTCACTGCCTCCTGGAACCCCTTCAAATGCCCCAGACAATTTGGCCCTCTCTGCTTTCCTGAGGACTCTATCCTCAAAAGCACCTTTTTTCACTTTCGGCGCTCTCTGGAGCAAAAAAGACAAACGTCCAGGTTTTGCTGCCACAGCAAAGGTGCCAGCGGGGAAAAGTGATGCTGGTCCTCACTGCCTCCTGGAACCCCTTCAAATGCCCCAGACAATTTGGCCCTTTCTGCTTTCCTGAGGACTTTATCCTCAAAAGCACCTTTTTTCACTTTCGGCGCTGTTTGGGCAAAAAAGACAAACGTCCAGATTTTGCTGCCACAGCAAAGGTGCCAGCGGGGAAAAGTGATGCTGGTCCTCACTGCCTCCTGGAACCCCTTCAAATGCCCCAGACAATTTGGCCCTCTCTGCTTTCCTGAGGACTCTATCCTCAAAAGCACCTTTTTTCACTTTCGGCGCTCTCTGGAGCAAAAAAGACAAACGTCCAGCTTTTGCTGCCACAGCAAAGGTGCCAGCGGGGAAAAGTGATGCTGGTCCTCACTGCCTCCTGGAACCCCTTCAAATGCCCCAGACAATTTGGCCCTCTCTGCTTTCCTGCGCACTCTATCCTCAAAAGCACCTTTTTTCACTTTCGGCGCTGTTTGGAGCAAAAAAGACAAACGTCCAGATTTTGCTGCCACAGCAAAGGTGCCAGCGGGGAAAAGTGATGCTGGTCCTCACTGCCTCCTGGAACCCCTTCAAATGCCCCTTACAATTTGGCCCTCTCTGCTTTCCTGAGTACTCTATCCTCAAAAGCACCTTTTTTCACTTTCGGCGCTCCCTGGAGCAAAAAAGACAAACGTCCAGCTTTTGCTGCCACAGCAAAGGTGCCAGCGGGGAAAAGTCATGCTGGTTCTCACTGCCTCCTGGAACCCCTTCAAATGCCCCAGACAATTTGGCCCTCTCTGCTTTCCTGAGGACTCTATCCTCAAAAGCACCTTTTTTCACTTTCGGCGCTCTCTGGAGCAAAAAAGACAAACGTCCAGCTTTTGCTGCCACAGCAAAGGTGCCAGCGGGGAAAAGTGATGCTGGTCCTCACTGCCTCCTGGAACCCCTTCAAATGCCCCAGACAATTTGGCCCTTTCTGCTTTCCTGAGGACTTTATCCTCAAAAGCACCTTTTTTCACTTTCGGCGCTGTTTGGGCAAAAAAGACAAACGTCCAGATTTTGCTGCCACAGCAAAGGTGCCAGCGGGGAAAAGTGATGCTGGTCCTCACTGCCTCCTGGAACCCCTTCAAATGCCCCAGACAATTTGGCCCTTTCTGCTTTCCTGAGGACTTTATCCTCAAAAGCACCTTTTTTCACTTTCGGCGCTGTTTGGAGCAAAAAAGACAAACGTCCAGATTTTGCTGCCACAGCAAAGGTGCCAGCGGGGAAAAGTGATGCTGGTCCTCACTGCCTCCTGGAACCCCTTCAAATGCCCCAGACAATTTGGCCCTCTCTGCTTTCCTGAGTACTCTATCCTCAAAAGCACCTTTTTTCACTTTCGGCGCTCTCTGGAGCAAAAAAGACAAACGTCCAGCTTTTGCTGCCACAGCAAAGGTGCCAGCGGGGAAAAGTGATGCTGGTTCTCACTGCCTCCTGGAACCCCTTCAAATGCCCCAGACAATTTGGCCCTCTCTGCTTTCCTGAGGACTCTATCCTCAAAAGCACCTTTTTTCACTTTCGGCGCTCTCTGGAGCAAAAAAGACAAACGTCCAGCTTTTGCTGCCACAGCAAAGGTGCCAGCGGGGAAAAGTGATGCTGGTTCTCACTGCCTCCTGGAACCCCTTCAAATGCCCCAGACAATTTGGCCCTCTCTGCTTTCCTGAGGACTCTATCCTCAAAAGCACCTTTTTTCACTTTCGGCGCTCTCTGGAGCAAAAAAGACAAACGTCCAGGTTTTGCTGCCACAGCAAAGGTGCCAGCGGGGAAAAGTGATGCTGGTCCTCACTGCCTCCTGGAACCCCTTCAAATGCCCCAGACAATTTGGCCCTTTCTGCTTTCCTGAGGACTTTATCCTCAAAAGCACCTTTTTTCACTTTCGGCGCTGTTTGGGCAAAAAAGACAAACGTCCAGATTTTGCTGCCACAGCAAAGGTGCCAGCGGGGAAAAGTGATGCTGGTCCTCACTGCCTCCTGGAACCCCTTCAAATGCCCCAGACAATTTGGCCCTCTCTGCTTTCCTGAGTACTCTATCCTCAAAAGCACCTTTTTTCACTTTCGGCGCTCTCTGGAGCAAAAAAGACAAACGTCCAGCTTTTGCTGCCACAGCAAAGGTTCCAGCGGGGAAAAGTGATGCTGGTTCTCACTGCCTCCTGGAACCCCTTCAAATGCCCCAGACAATTTGGCCCTCTCTGCTTTCCTGAGGACTTTATCCTCAAAAGCACCTTTTTTCACTTTCGGCGCTCTCTGGAGCAAAAAAGAAAAACGTCCAGCTTTTGCTGCCACAGCAAAGATGCCAGCGGGGAAAAGTGATGCTGGTCCTCACTGCCTCCTGGAACCCCTTCAAATGCCCCAGACAATTTGGCCCTCTCTGCTTTCCTGAGGACTCTATCCTCAAAAGCACCTTTTTTCACTTTCGGCGCTCTCTGGAGCAAAAAAGACAAACGTCCAGCTTTTGCTGCCACAGCAAAGATGCCAGCGTGGAAAAGTGATGCTGCTTCTCACTGCCTCCTGGAACCCCTTCAAATGCCCCAGACAATTTGGCCCTCTCTGCTTTCCTGAGGACTCTATCCTCAAAAGCACCTTTTTTCACTTTCGGCGCTCTCTGGAGCAAAAAAGACAAACGTCCAGCTTTTGCTGCCACAGCAAAGGTGCCAGCGGGGAAAAGTGATGCTGGTCCTCACTGCCTCCTGGAACCCCTTCAAATGCCCCAGACAATTTGGCCCTCTCTGCTTTCCTGAGTACTCTATCCTCAAAAGCACCTTTTTTCACTTTCGGCGCTCCCTGGAGCAAAAAAGACAAACGTCCAGCTTTTGCTGCCACAGCAAAGGTGCCAGCGGGGAAAAGTGATGCTGGTTCTCACTGCCTCCTGGAACCCCTTCAAATGCCCCAGACAATTTGGCCCTCTCTGCTTTCCTGAGGACTCTATCCTCAAAAGCACCTTTTTTCACTTTCGGCGCTCTCTGGAGCAAAAAAGACAAACGTCCAGCTTTTGCTGCCACAGCAAAGGTGCCAGCGGGGAAAAGTGATGCTGGTCCTCACTGCCTCCTGGAACCCCTTCAAATGCCCCAGACAATTTGGCCCTCTCTGCTTTCCTGAGGACTTTATCCTCAAAAGCACCTTTTTTCACTTTCGGCGCTGTTTGGAGCAAAAAAGACAAACGTCCAGCTTTTGCTGCCACAGCAAAGGTGCCAGCGGGGAAAAGTGATGCTGGTCCTCACTGCCTCCTGGAACCCCTTCAAATGCCCCTTACAATTTGGCCCTCTCTGCTTTCCTGAGTACTCTATCCTCAAAAGCACCTTTTTTCACTTTCGGCGCTCCCTGGAGCAAAAAAGACAAACGTCCAGCTTTTGCTGCCACAGCAAAGGTGACAGCGGGGAAAAGTGATGCTGGTTCTCACTGCCTCCTGGAACCCCTTCAAATGCCCCAGACAATTTGGCCCTCTCTGCTTTCCTGAGGACTCTATCCTCAAAAGCACCTTTTTTCACTTTCGGCGCTCTCTGGAGCAAAAAAGACAAACGTCCAGCTTTTGCTGCCACAGCAAATGTGCCAGCGGGGAAAAGTGATGCTGGTCCTCACTGCCTCCTGGAACCCCTTCAAATGCCCCAGACAATTTGGCCCTCTCTGCTCTCCTGAGGACTCTATCCTCAAAAGCACCTTTTTTCACTTTCGGCGCTCTCTGGAGCAAAAAAGACAAACGTCCAGCTTTTGCTGCCACAGCAAATGTGCCAGCGGGGAAAAGTGATGCTGGTCCTCACTGCCTCCTGGAACCCCTTCAAATGCCCCAGACAATTTGGCCCTCTCTGCTCTCCTGAGGACTCTATCCTCAAAAGCACCTTTTTTCACTTTCGGCGCTCTCTGGAGCAAAAAAGACAAACGTCCAGCTTTTGCTGCCACAGCAAAGGTGCCAGCGGGGAAAAGTGATGCTGGTTCTCACTGCCTCCTGGAACCCCTTCAAATGCCCCAGACAATTTGGCCCTCTCTGCTTTCCTTAGGACTCTATCCTCAAAAGCACCTTTTTTCACTTTCGGCGCTCTCTGGAGCAAAAAAGACAAACGTCCAGCTTTTGCTGCCACAGCAAAAGTGCCAGCGGGGAAAAGTGATGCTGGTCCTCACTGCCTCCTGGAACCCCTTCAAATGCCCCAGACAATTTGGCCCTCTCTGCTTTCCTGAGTACTCTATCCTCAAAAGCACCTTTTTTCTCTTTCGGCGCTCTCTGGAGCAAAAAAGACAAACGTCCAGCTTTTGCTGCCACAGCAAAGGTGCCAGCGGGGAAAAGTGATGCTGGTTCTCACTGCCTCCTGGAACCCCTTCAAATGCCCCAGACAATTTGGCCCTCTCTGCTTTCCTGAGGACTTTATCCTCAAAAGCACCTTTTTTCAGTTTCGGCGCTGTCTGGAGCAAAAAAGACAAACGTCCAGCTTTTGCTGCCACAGCAAAGATGCCAGCGGGGAAAAGTGATGCTGGTTCTCACTGCCTCCTGGAACCCCTTCAAATGCCCTAGACAATTTGGCCCTCTCTGCTTTCCTGAGCACTCTATCCTCAAAAGCACCTTTTTTCACTTTCGGCGCTCTCTGGAGCAAAAAAGACAAACGTCCAGCTTTTGCTGCCACAGCAAAGGTGCCAGCGGGGAAAAGTGATGCTGGTCCTCACTGCCTCCTGGAACCCCTTCAAATGCCCCAGACAATTTGGCCCTCTCTGCTTTCCTGAGGACTCTATCCTCAAAAGCACCTTTTTTCACTTCCGGCGCTCTCTGGAGCAAAAAAGACAAACGTCCAGCTTTTGCTGCCACAGCAAAGATGCCAGCGGGGAAAAGTGATGCTGGTTCTCACTGCCTCCTGGAACCCCTTCAAATGCCCCAGACAATTTGGCCCTCTCTGCTTTCCTGAGGACTCTATCCTCAAAAGCACCTTTTTTCACTTTGGGCGCTCTCTGGAGCAAAAAAGACAAACGTCCAGCTTTTGCTGCCAGAGCAAAGGTGCCAGCGGGGAAAAGTGATGCTGGTTCTCACTGCCTCCTGGAACCCCTTCAAATGCCCCAGACAATTTGGCCCTCTCTGCTTTCCTGAGGAATCTATCCTCAAAAGCACCTTTTTTCACTTTCGGCGCTCTCTGGAGCAAAAAAGACAAACGTCCAGCTTTTGCTGCCACAGCAAAAGTGCCAGCGGGGAAAAGTGATGCTGGTTCTCACTGCCTCCTGGAACCCCTTCAAATGCCCCAGACAATTTGGCCCTCTCTGCTTTCCTGAGGACTCTATCCTCAAAAGCACCTTTTTTCACTTTCGGCGCTCTCTGGAGCAAAAAAGACAAACGTCCAGCTTTTGCTGCCACAGCAAAGATGCCAGCGGGGAAAAGTGATGCTGGTTCTCACTGCCTCCTGGAACCCCTTCAAATGCCCCAGACAATTTGGCCCTCTCTGCTTTCCTGAGGACTTTATCCTCAAAAGCACCTTTTTTCACTTTCGGCGCTCTCTGGAGCAAAAAAGACAAACGTCCAGCTTTTGCTGCCACAGCAAAAGTGCCAGCGGGGAAAAGTGATGCTGGTTCTCACTGCCTCCTGGAACCCCTTCAAATGCCCCAGACAATTTGGCTCTCTCTGCTTTCCTGAGGACTCTATCCCCAAAAGCACCTTTTTTCACTTTCGGCGCTCTCTGGAGCAAAAAAGACAAACGTCCAGCATTTGCTGCCACAGCAAAGGTGCCAGCGGGGAAAAGTGATGCTGGTCCTCACTGCCTCCTGGAACCCCTTCAAATGCCCCAGACAATTTGGCCCTCTCTGCTTTCCTGAGGACTCTATCCTCAAAAGCACCTTTTTTCACTTTCGGCGCTGTCTGGAGCAAAAAAGACAAACGTCCAGCTTTTGCTGCCACAGCAAAGGTGCCAGCGGGGAAAAGTGATGCTGGTCCTCACTGCCTCCTGGAACCCCTTCAAATGCCCCAGACAATTTGGCCCTCTCTGCTTTCCTGAGGACTTTATCCTCAAAAGCACCTTTTTTCACTTTCGGCGCTGTTTGGAGCAAAAAAGACAAACGTCCAGATTTTGCTGCCACAGCAAAGGTGCCAGCGGGGAAAAGTGATGCTGGTCCTCACTGCCTCCTGGAACCCCTTCAAATGCCCCAGACAATTTGGCCCTCTCTGCTTTCCTGAGTACTCTATCCTCAAAAGCACCTTTTTTCACTTTCGGCGCTCTCTGGAGCAAAAAAGACAAACGTCCAGCTTTTGCTGCCACAGCAAAGGTGCCAGCGGGGAAAAGTGATGCTGGTTCTCACTGCCTCCTGGAACCCCTTCAAATGCCCCAGACAATTTGGCCCTCTCTGCTTTCCTGAGGACTTTATCCTCAAAAGCACCTTTTTTCACTTTCGGCGCTGTCTGGAGCAAAAAAGACAAACGTCCAGCTTTTGCTGCCACAGCAAAGATGCCAGCGGGGAAAAGTGATGCTGGTCCTCACTGCCTCCTGGAACCCCTTCAAATGCCCCAGACAATTTGGCCCTCTCTGCTTTCCTGAGCACTCTATCCTCAAAAGCACCTTTTTTCACTTTCGGCGCTGTCTGGAGCAAAAAAGACAAACGTCCAGCTTTTGCTGCCACAGCAAAGGTGCCAGCGGGGAAAAGTGATGCTGGTCCTCACTGCCTCCTGGAACCCCTTCAAATGCCCCAGACAATTTGGCCCTCTCTGCTTTCCTGAGGACTTTATCCTCAAAAGCACCTTTTTTCACTTTCGGCGCTGTTTGGAGCAAAAAAGACAAACGTCCAGATTTTGCTGCCACAGCAAAGGTGCCAGCGGGGAAAAGTGATGCTGGTCCTCACTGCCTCCTGGAACCCCTTCAAATGCCCCAGACAATTTGGCCCTCTCTGCTTTCCTGAGTACTCTATCCTCAAAAGCACCTTTTTTCACTTTCGGCGCTCTCTGGAGCAAAAAAGACAAACGTCCAGCTTTTGCTGCCACAGCAAAGGTGCCAGCGGGGAAAAGTGATGCTGGTCCTCACTGCCTCCTGGAACCCCTTCAAATGCCCCAGACAATTTGGCCCTCTCTGCTTTCCTGAGGACTTTATCCTCAAAAGCACCTTTTTTCACTTTCGGCGCTGTCTGGAGCAAAAAAGACAAACGTCCAGCTTTTGCTGCCACAGCAAAGGTGCCAGCGGGGAAAAGTGATGCTGGTCCTCACTGCCTCCTGGAACCCCTTCAAATGCCCCAGACAATTTGGCCCTCTCTGCTTTCCTGAGGACTTTATCCTCAAAAGCACCTTTTTTCACTTTCGGCGCTCTCTGGAGCAAAAAAGACAAACGTCCAGATTTTGCTGCCACAGCAAAGGTGCCAGCGGGGAAAAGTGATGCTGGTCCTCACTGCCTCCTGGAACCCCTTCAAATGCCCCAGACAATTTGGCCCTCTCTGCTTTCCTGAGGACTCTATCCTCAAAAGCACCTTTTTTCACTTTCGGCGCTGTCTGGAGCAAAAAAGACAAACGTCCAGCTTTTGCTGCCACAGCAAAGGTGCCAGCGGGGAAAAGTGATGCTGGTCCTCACTGCCTCCTGGAACCCCTTCAAATGCCCCAGACAATTTGGCCCTCTCTGCTTTCCTGAGGACTTTATCCTCAAAAGCACCTTTTTTCACTTTCGGCGCTCTCTGGAGCAAAAAAGACAAACGTCCAGATTTTGCTGCCACAGCAAAGGTGCCAGCGGGGAAAAGTGATGCTGGTCCTCACTGCCTCCTGGAACCCCTTCAAATGCCCCAGACAATTTGGCCCTCTCTGCTTTCCTGAGTACTCTATCCTCAAAAGCACCTTTTTTCACTTTCGGCGCTCTCTGGAGCAAAAAAGACAAACGTCCAGCTTTTGCTGCCACAGCAAAGGTGCCAGCGGGGAAAAGTGATGCTGGTTCTCACTGCCTCCTGGAACCCCTTCAAATGCCCCAGACAATTTGGCCCTCTCTGCTTTCCTGAGGACTTTATCCTCAAAAGCACCTTTTTTCACTTTCGGCGCTGTCTGGAGCAAAAAAGACAAACGTCCAGCTTTTGCTGCCACAGCAAAGATGCCAGCGGGGAAAAGTGATGCTGGTCCTCACTGCCTCCTGGAACCCCTTCAAATGCCCCAGACAATTTGGCCCTCTCTGCTTTCCTGAGCACTCTATCCTCAAAAGCACCTTTTTTCACTTTCGGCGCTGTCTGGAGCAAAAAAGACAAACGTCCAGCTTTTGCTGCCACAGCAAAGGTGCCAGCGGGGAAAAGTGATGCTGGTCCTCACTGCCTCCTGGAACCCCTTCAAATGCCCCAGACAATTTGGCCCTCTCTGCTTTCCTGAGGACTTTATCCTCAAAAGCACCTTTTTTCACTTTCGGCGCTGTTTGGAGCAAAAAAGACAAACGTCCAGATTTTGCTGCCACAGCAAAGGTGCCAGCGGGGAAAAGTGATGCTGGTCCTCACTGCCTCCTGGAACCCCTTCAAATGCCCCAGACAATTTGGCCCTCTCTGCTTTCCTGAGTACTCTATCCTCAAAAGCACCTTTTTTCACTTTCGGCGCTCTCTGGAGCAAAAAAGACAAACGTCCAGCTTTTGCTGCCACAGCAAAGGTGCCAGCGGGGAAAAGTGATGCTGGTTCTCACTGCCTCCTGGAACCCCTTCAAATGCCCCAGACAATTTGGCCCTCTCTGCTTTCCTGAGGACTTTATCCTCAAAAGCACCTTTTTTCACTTTCGGCGCTGTCTGGAGCAAAAAAGACAAACGTCCAGCTTTTGCTGCCACAGCAAAGATGCCAGCGGGGAAAAGTGATGCTGGTTCTCACTGCCTCCTGGAACCCCTTCAAATGCCCCAGACAATTTGGCCCTCTCTGCTTTCCTGAGCACTCTATCCTCAAAAGCACCTTTGTTCACTTTCGGCGCTCTCTGGAGCAAAAAAGACAAACGTCCAGCTTTTGCTGCCACAGCAAAGGTGCCAGCGGGGAAAAGTGATGCTGGTCCTCACTGCCTCCTGGAACCCCTTCAAATGCCCCAGACAATTTGGCCCTCTCTGCTTTCCTGCGCACTCTATCCTCAAAAGCACCTTTTTTCACTTCCGGCGCTCTCTGGAGCAAAAAATACAAACGTCCAGCTTTTGCTGCCACAGCAAAGATGCCAGCGGGGAAAAGTGATGCTGGTTCTCACTGCCTCCTGGAACCCCTTCAAATGCCCCAGACAATTTGGCCCTCTCTGCTTTCCTGAGGACTCTATCCTCAAAAGCACCTTTTTTCACTTTCGGCGCTCTCTGGAGCAAAAAAGACAAACGTCCAGCTTTTGCTGCCAGAGCAAAGGTGCCAGCGGGGAAAAGTGATGCTGGTTCTCACTGCCTCCTGGAACCCCTTCAAATGCCCCAGACAATTTGGCCCTCTCTGCTTTCCTGAGCACTCTATCCTCAAAAGCACCTTTTTTCACTTTCGGCGCTCTCTGGAGCAAAAAAGACAAACGTCCAGCTTTTGCTGCCACAGCAAAAGTGCCAGCGGGGAAAAGTGATGCTGGTTCTCACTGCCTCCTGGAACCCCTTCAAATGCCCCAGACAATTTGGCCCTCTCTGCTTTCCTGAGGACTCTAT
This sequence comes from Vanellus vanellus, assembly GCF_965231255.1. Classification (NCBI taxonomy): domain Eukaryota; kingdom Metazoa; phylum Chordata; class Aves; order Charadriiformes; family Charadriidae; genus Vanellus; species Vanellus vanellus. The sequence continues at coordinate 166,625 of NW_028128895.1, read as the reverse complement.
CCTCAAAAGCACCTTTTTTCACTTTCGGCGCTCTCTGGAGCAAAAAAGACAAACGTCCAGCTTTTGCTGCCACAGCAAAGATGCCAGCGGGGAAAAGTGATGCTGGTTCTCACTGCCTCCTGGAACCCCTTCAAATGCCCCAGACAATTTGGCCCTCTCTGCTTTCCTGAGGACTCTATCCTCAAAAGCACCTTTTTTCACTTTCGGCGCTCTCTGGAGCAAAAAAGACAAACGTCCAGCTTTTGCTGCCACAGCAAAGATGCCAGCGGGGAAAAGTGATGCTGGTTCTCACTGCCTCCTGGAACCCCTTCAAATGCCCCAGACAATTTGGCCCTCTCTGCTTTCCTGAGGACTTTATCCTCAAAAGCACCTTTTTTCACTTTCGGCGCTCTCTGGAGCAAAAAAGACAAACGTCCAGCTTTTGCTGCCACAGCAAAAGTGCCAGCGGGGAAAAGTGATGCTGGTTCTCACTGCCTCCTGGAACCCCTTCAAATGCCCCAGACAATTTGGCCCTCTCTGCTTTCCTGAGGACTCTATCCCCAAAAGCACCTTTTTTCACTTTCGGCGCTCTCTGGAGCAAAAAAGACAAACGTCCAGCATTTGCTGCCACAGCAAAGGTGCCAGCGGGGAAAAGTGATGCTGGTCCTCACTGCCTCCTGGAACCCCTTCAAATGCCCCAGACAATTTGGCCCTCTCTGCTTTCCTGAGGACTTTATCCTCAAAAGCACCTTTATTCACTTTCGGCGCTGTCTGGAGCAAAAAAGACAAACGTCCAGCTTTTGCTGCCACAGCTAAGGTGCCAGCGGGGAAAAGTGATGCTGGTCCTCACTGCCTCCTGGAACCCCTTCAAATGCCCCAGACAATTTGGCCCTCTCTGCTTTCCTGAGGACTCTATCCTCAAAAGCACCTTTTTTCACTTTCGGCGCTCTCTGGAGCAAAAAAGACAAACGTCCAGCATTTGCTGCCACAGCAAAGGTGCCAGCGGGGAAAAGTGATGCTGGTCCTCACTGCCTCCTGGAACCCCTTCAAATGCCCCAGACAATTTGGCCCTCTCTGCTTTCCTGAGGACTTTATCCTCAAAAGCACCTTTTTTCACTTTCGGCGCTGTTTGGAGCAAAAAAGACAAACGTCCAGCTTTTGCTGCCACAGCAAAGGTGCCAGCGGGGAAAAGTGATGCTGGTCCTCACTGCCTCCTGGAACCCCTTCAAATGCCCCAGACAATTTGGCCCTCTCTGCTTTCCTGAGGACTTTATCCTCAAAAGCACCTTTATTCACTTTCGGCGCTGTCTGGAGCAAAAAAGACAAACGTCCAGCTTTTGCTGCCACAGCTAAGGTGCCAGCGGGGAAAAGTGATGCTGGTCCTCACTGCCTCCTGGAACCCCTTCAAATGCCCCAGACAATTTGGCCCTCTCTGCTTTCCTGAGGACTCTATCCTCAAAAGCACCTTTTTTCACTTTCGGCGCTCTCTGGAGCAAAAAAGACAAACGTCCAGCTTTTGCTGCCACAGCAAAGGTACCAGCGGGGAAAAGTGATGCTGGTCCTCACTGCCTCCTGGAACCCCTTCAAATGCCCCAGACAATTTGGCCCTCTCTGCTTTCCTGAGGACTTTATCCTCAAAAGCACCTTTTTTCTCTTTCGGCGCTCTCTGGAGCAAAAAAGACAAACGTCCAGATTTTGCTGCCACAGCAAAGGTGCCAGCGGGGAAAAGTGATGCTGGTCCTCACTGCCTCCTGGAACCCCTTCAAATGCCCCAGACAATTTGGCCCTCTCTGCTTTCCTGAGGACTTTATCCTCAAAAGCACCTTTTTTCACTTTCGGCGCTCTCTGGAGCAAAAAAGACAAACGTCCAGCTTTTGCTGCCACAGCAAAGGTGCCAGCGGGGAAAAGTGATGCTGGTCCTCACTGCCTCCTGGAACCCCTTCAAATGCCCCAGACAATTTGGCCCTCTCTGCTTTCCTGAGGACTTTATCCTCAAAAGCACCTTTTTTCACTTTCGGCGCTGTCTGGAGCAAAAAAGACAAACGTCCAGCTTTTGCTGCCACAGCAAAGATGCCAGCGGGGAAAAGTGATGCTGGTTCTCACTGCCTCCTGGAACCCCTTCAAATGCCCCAGACAATTTGGCCCTCTCTGCTTTCCTGAGCACTCTATCCGCTAAAGCACCTTTTTTCACTTTCGGCGCTCTCTGGAGCAAAAAAGACAAACGTCCAGCTTTTGCTGCCACAGCAAAAGTGCCAGCGGGGAAAAGTGATGCTGGTTCTCACTGCCTCCTGGAACCCCTTCAAATGCCCCAGACAATTTGGCCCTCTCTGCTTTCCTGAGGACTCTATCCTCAAAAGCACCTTTTTTCACTTTCGGCGCTCTCTGGAGCAAAAAAGACAAACGTCCAGCTTTTGCTGCCACAGCAAAGGTGCCAGCGGGGAAAAGTGATGCTGGTCCTCACTGCCTCCTGGAACCCCTTCAAATGCCCCAGACAATTTGGCCCTCTCTGCTTTCCTGAGCACTCTATCCTCAAAAGCACCTTTTTTCACTTTCGGCGCTCTCTGGAGCAAAAAAGACAAACGTCCAGCTTTTGCTGCCACAGCAAAGGTGCCAGCGGGGAAAAGTGATGCTGGTCCTCACTGCCTCCTGGAACCCCTTCAAATGCCCCAGACAATTTGGCCCTCTCTGCTTTCCTGAGGACTTTATCCTCAAAAGCACCTTTTTTCACTTTCGGCGCTGTTTGGAGCAAAAAAGACAAACGTCCAGATTTTGCTGCCACAGCAAAGGTGCCAGCGGGGAAAAGTGATGCTGGTCCTCACTGCCTCCTGGAACCCCTTCAAATGCCCCAGACAATTTGGCCCTCTCTGCTTTCCTGAGGACTTTATCCTCAAAAGCACCTTTTTTCACTTTCGGCGCTGTTTGGAGCAAAAAAGACAAACGTCCAGATTTTGCTGCCACAGCAAAGGTGCCAGCGGGGAAAAGTGATGCTGGTCCTCACTGCCTCCTGGAACCCCTTCAAATGCCCCAGGCAATTTGGCCCTCTCTGCTTTCCTGAGTACTCTATCCTCAAAAGCACCTTTTTTCACTTTCGGCGCTCTCTGGAGCAAAAAAGACAAACGTCCAGCTTTTGCTGCCACAGCAAAGATGCCAGCGGGGAAAAGTGATGCTGGTTCTCACTGCCTCCTGGAACCCCTTCAAATGCCCCAGACAATTTGGCCCTCTCTGCTTTCCTGAGGACTCTATCCTCAAAAGCACCTTTTTTCACTTTCGGCGCTCTCTGGAGCAAAAAAGACAAACGTCCAGCTTTTGCTGCCAGAGCAAAGGTGCCAGCAGGGAAAAGTGATGCTGGTTCTCACTGCCTCCTGGAACCCCTTCAAATGCCCCAGACAATTTGGCCCTCTCTGCTTTCCTGAGCACTCTATCCTCAAAAGCACCTTTTTTCACTTTCGGCGCTCTCTGGAGCAAAAAAGACAAACGTCCAGCTTTTGCTGCCACAGCAAAAGTGCCAGCGGGGAAAAGTGATGCTGGTTCTCACTGCCTCCTGGAACCCCTTCAAATGCCCCAGACAATTTGGCCCTCTCTGCTTTCCTGAGGACTTTATCCTCAAAAGCACCTTTTTTCACTTTCGGCGCTCTCTGGAGCAAAAAAGACAAACGTCCAGCTTTTGCTGCCACAGCAAAGATGCCAGCGGGGAAAAGTGATGCTGGTTCTCACTGCCTCCTGGAACCCCTTCAAATGCCCCAGACAATTTGGCCCTCTCTGCTTTCCTGAGGACTTTATCCTCAAAAGCACCTTTTTTCACCTTCGGCGCTCTCTGGAGCAAAAAAGACAAACGTCCAGCTTTTGCTGCCACAGCAAAAGTGCCAGCGGGGAAAAGTGATGCTGGTTCTCACTGCCTCCTGGAACCCCTTCAAATGCCCCAGACAATTTGGCCCTCTCTGCTTTCCTGAGGACTCTATCCCCAAAAGCACCTTTTTTCACTTTCGGCGCTCTCTGGAGCAAAAAAGACAAACGTCCAGCATTTGCTGCCACAGCAAAGATGCCAGCGGGGAAAAGTGATGCTGGTTCTCACTGCCTCCTGGAACCCCTTCAAATGCCCCAGACAATTTGGCCCTCTCTGCTTTCCTGAACACTCTATCCGCTAAAGCACCTTTTTCCACTTTCGGCGCTCTCTGGAGCAAAAAAGACAAACGTCCAGCTTTTGCTGCCACAGCAAAAGTGCCAGCGGGGAAAAGTGATGCTGGTTCTCACTGCCTCCTGGAACCCCTTCAAATGCCCCAGACAATTTGGCCCTCTCTGCTTTCCTGAGGACTTTATCCTCAAAAGCACCTTTTTTCACTTTCGGCGCTCTCTGGAGCAAAAAAGACAAACGTCCAGCTTTTGCTGCCACAGCAAAAGTGCCAGCGGGGAAAAGTGATGCTGGTTCTCACTGCCTCCTGGAACCCCTTCAAATGCCCCAGACAATTTGGCCCTCTCTGCTTTCCTGAGGACTCTATCCTCAAAAGCACCTTTTTTCACTTTCGGCGCTCTCTGGAGCAAAAAAGACAAACGTCCAGCTTTTGCTGCCACAGCAAAGATGCCAGCGGGGAAAAGTGAGGCTGGTTCTCACTGCCTCCTGGAACCCCTTCAAATGCCCCAGACAATTTGGCCCTCTCTGCTTTCCTGAGGACTTTATCCTCAAAAGCACCTTTTTTCACTTTCGGCGCTCTCTGGAGCAAAAAAGACAAACGTCCAGATTTTGCTGCCACAGCAAAAGTGCCAGCGGGGAAAAGTGATGCTGGTTCTCACTGCCTCCTGGAACCCCTTCAAATGCCCCAGACAATTTGGCCCTCTCTGCTTTCCTGAGGACTCTATCCCCAAAAGCACCTTTTTTCACTTTCGGCGCTCTCTGGAGCAAAAAAGACAAACGTCCAGCATTTGCTGCCACAGCAAAGGTGCCAGCGGGGAAAAGTGATGCTGGTCCTCACTGCCTCCTGGAACCCCTTCAAATGCCCCAGACAATTTGGCCCTCTCTGCTTTCCTGAGGACTTTATCCTCAAAAGCACCTTTTTTCACCTTCGGCGCTGTCTGGAGCAAAAAAGACAAACGTCCAGCTTTTGCTGCCACAGCAAAGGTGCCAGCGGGGAAAAGTGATGCTGGTCCTCACTGCCTCCTGGAACCCCTTCAAATGCCCCAGACAATTTGGCCCTCTCTGCTTTCCTGAGGACTTTATCCTCAAAAGCACCTTTTTTCACTTTCGGCGCTGTCTGGAGCAAAAAAGACAAACGTCCAGCTTTTGGTGCCACAGCAAAGATGCCAGCGGGGAAAAGTGATGCTGGTTCTCACTGCCTCCTGGAACCCCTTCAAATGCCCCAGACAATTTGGCCCTCTCTGCTTTCCTGAGGACTCTATCCTCAAAAGCACCTTTTTTCACTTTCGGCGCTCTCTGGAGCAAAAAAGACAAACGTCCAGCTTTTGCTGCCACAGCTAAGGTGCCAGCGGGGAAAAGTGATGCTGGTCCTCACTGCCTCCTGGAACCCCTTCAAATGCCCCAGACAATTTGGCCCTCTCTGCTTTCCTGAGGACTCTATCCTCAAAAGCACCTTTTTTCACTTTCGGCGCTCTCTGGAGCAAAAAAGACAAACGTCCAGCTTTTGCTGCCACAGCAAAGGTGCCAGCGGGGAAAAGTGATGCTGGTCCTCACTGCCTCCTGGAACCCCTTCAAATGCCCCAGACAATTTGGCCCTCTCTGCTTTCCTGAGGACTCTATCCCCAAAAGCACCTTTTTTCACTTTCGGCGCTCTCTGGAGCAAAAAAGACAAACGTCCAGCATTTGCTGCCACAGCAAAGGTGCCAGCGGGGAAAAGTGATGCTGGTCCTCACTGCCTCCTGGAACCCCTTCAAATGCCCCAGACAATTTGGCCCTCTCTGCTTTCCTGAGGACTTTATCCTCAAAAGCACCTTTATTCACTTTCGGCGCTGTCTGGAGCAAAAAAGACAAACGTCCAGCTTTGGCTGCCACAGCTAAGGTGCCAGCGGGGAAAAGTGATGCTGGTCCTCACTGCCTCCTGGAACCCCTTCAAATGCCCCAGACAATTTGGCCCTCTCTGCTTTCCTGAGCACTCTATCCGCTAAAGCACCTTTTTTCACTTTCGGCGCTCTCTGGAGCAAAAAAGACAAACGTCCAGCTTTTGCTGCCACAGCAAAGGTGCCAGCGGGGAAAAGTGATGCTGGTCCTCACTGCCTCCTGGAACCCCTTCAAATGCCCCAGACAATTTGGCCCTCTCTGCTTTCCTGAGGACTTTATCCTCAAAAGCACCTTTTTTCACTTTCGGCGCTGTTTGGAGCAAAAAAGACAAACGTCCAGCTTTTGCTGCCACAGCAAAGGTGCCAGCGGGGAAAAGTGATGCTGGTCCTCACTGCCTCCTGGAACCCCTTCAAATGCCCCAGACAATTTGGCCCTCTCTGCTTTCCTGAGGACTTTATCCTCAAAAGCACCTTTTTTCACTTTCGGCGCTGTCTGGAGCAAAAAAGACAAACGTCCAGCTTTTGGTGCCACAGCAAAGATGCCAGCGGGGAAAAGTGATGCTGGTTCTCACTGCCTCCTGGAACCCCTTCAAATGCCCCAGACAATTTGGCCCTCTCTGCTTTCCTGAGGACTCTATCCTCAAAAGCACCTTTTTTCACTTTCGGCGCTCTCTGGAGCAAAAAAGACAAACGTCCAGCTTTTGCTGCCACAGCTAAGGTGCCAGCGGGGAAAAGTGATGCTGGTCCTCACTGCCTCCTGGAACCCCTTCAAATGCCCCAGACAATTTGGCCCTCTCTGCTTTCCTGAGGACTCTATCCTCAAAAGCACCTTTTTTCACTTTCGGCGCTCTCTGGAGCAAAAAAGACAAACGTCCAGCTTTTGCTGCCACAGCAAAGGTGCCAGCGGGGAAAAGTGATGCTGGTCCTCACTGCCTCCTGGAACCCCTTCAAATGCCCCAGACAATTTGGCCCTCTCTGCTTTCCTGAGGACTTTATCCTCAAAAGCACCTTTTTTCACTTTCGGCGCTGTTTGGAGCAAAAAAGACAAACGTCCAGCTTTTGCTGCCACAGCAAAGGTGCCAGCGGGGAAAAGTGATGCTGGTCCTCACTGCCTCCTGGAACCCCTTCAAATGCCCCAGACAATTTGGCCCTCTCTGCTTTCCTGAGGACTTTATCCTCAAAAGCACCTTTTTTCACTTTCGGCGCTGTCTGGAGCAAAAAAGACAAACGTCCAGCTTTTGGTGCCACAGCAAAGATGCCAGCGGGGAAAAGTGATGCTGGTTCTCACTGCCTCCTGGAACCCCTTCAAATGCCCCAGACAATTTGGCCCTCTCTGCTTTCCTGAGCACTCTATCCGCTAAAGCACCTTTTTTCACTTTCGGCGCTCTCTGGAGCAAAAAAGACAAACGTCCAGCTTTTGCTGCCACAGCAAAAGTGCCAGCGGGGAAAAGTGATGCTGGTTCTCACTGCCTCCTGGAACCCCTTCAAATGCCCCAGACAATTTGGCCCTCTCTGCTTTCCTGAGGACTCTATCCTCAAAAGCACCTTTTTTCACTTTCGGCGCTCTCTGGAGCAAAAAAGACAAACGTCCAGCTTTTGCTGCCACAGCTAAGGTGCCAGCGGGGAAAAGTGATGCTGGTCCTCACTGCCTCCTGGAACCCCTTCAAATGCCCCAGACAATTTGGCCCTCTCTGCTTTCCTGAGGACTCTATCCTCAAAAGCACCTTTTTTCACTTTCGGCGCTCTCTGGAGCAAAAAAGACAAACGTCCAGCTTTTGCTGCCACAGCAAAGGTGCCAGCGGGGAAAAGTGATGCTGGTCCTCACTGCCTCCTGGAACCCCTTCAAATGCCCCAGACAATTTGGCCCTCTCTGCTTTCCTGAGGACTTTATCCTCAAAAGCACCTTTTTTCACTTTCGGCGCTGTTTGGAGCAAAAAAGACAAACGTCCAGCTTTTGCTCCACAGCAAAGGTGCCAGCGGGGAAAAGTGATGCTGGTCCTCACTGCCTCCTGGAACCCCTTCAAATGCCCCAGACAATTTGGCCCTCTCTGCTTTCCTGAGGACTTTATCCTCAAAAGCACCTTTTTTCACTTTCGGCGCTGTTTGGAGCAAAAAAGACAAACGTCCAGATTTTCCTGCCACAGCAAAGGTGCCAGCGGGGAAAAGTGATGCTGGTCCTCACTGCCTCCTGGAACCCCTTCAAATGCCCCAGACAATTTGGCCCTCTCTGCTTTCCTGAGTACTCTATCCTCAAAAGCACCTTTTTTCACTTTCGGCGCTCTCTGGAGCAAAAAAGACAAACGTCCAGCTTTTGCTGCCACAGCAAAGGTGCCAGCGGGGAAAAGTGATGCTGGTTCTCACTGCCTCCTGGAACCCCTTCAAATGCCCCAGACAATTTGGCCCTCTCTGCTTTCCTGAGGACTTTATCCTCAAAAGCACCTTTTTTCACTTTCGGCGCTGTCTGGAGCAAAAAAGACAAACGTCCAGCTTTTGGTGCCACAGCAAAAGTGCCAGCGGGGAAAAGTGATGCTGGTTCTCACTGCCTCCTGGAACCCCTTCAAATGCCCCAGACAATTTGGCCCTCTCTGCTTTCCTGAGCACTCTATCCGCTAAAGCACCTTTTTTCACTTTCGGCGCTCTCTGGAGCAAAAAAGACAAACGTCCAGCTTTTGCTGCCACAGCAAAAGTGCCAGCGGGGAAAAGTGATGCTGGTTCTCACTGCCTCCTGGAACCCCTTCAAATGCCCCAGACAATTTGGCCCTCTCTGCTTTCCTGAGGACTCTATCCTCAAAAGCACCTTTTTTCACTTTCGGCGCTCTCTGGAGCAAAAAAGACAAACGTCCAGCTTTTGCTGCCACAGCAAAGGTGCCAGCGGGGAAAAGTGATGCTGGTCCTCACTGCCTCCTGGAACCCCTTCAAATGCCCCAGACAATTTGGCCCTCTCTGCTTTCCTGAGGACTTTATCCTCAAAAGCACCTTTTTTCACTTTCGGCGCTGTTTGGAGCAAGAAAGACAAACGTCCAGATTTTGCTGCCACAGCAAAGGTGCCAGCGGGGAAAAGTGATGCTGGTCCTCACTGCCTCCTGGAACCCCTTCAAATGCCCCAGACAATTTGGCCCTCTCTGCTTTCCTGAGGACTTTATCCTCAAAAGCACCTTTTTTCACTTTCGGCGCTGTTTGGAGCAAAAAAGACAAACGTCCAGCTTTTGCTGCCACAGCAAAGGTGCCAGCGGGGAAAAGTGATGCTGGTCCTCACTGCCTCCTGGAACCCCTTCAAATGCCCCAGACAATTTGGCCCTCTCTGCTTTCCTGAGTACTCTATCCTCAAAAGCACCTTTTTTCACTTTCGGCGCTCTCTGGAGCAAAAAAGACAAACGTCCAGCTTTTGCTGCCACAGCAAAAGTGCCAGCGGGGAAAAGTGATGCTGGTTCTCACTGCCTCCTGGAACCCCTTCAAATGCCCCAGACAATTTGGCCCTCTCTGCTTTCCTGAGGACTCTATCCTCAAAAGCACCTTTTTTCACTTTCGGCGCTCTCTGGAGCAAAAAAGACAAACGTCCAGCTTTTGCTGCCACAGCAAAGATGCCAGCGGGGAAAAGTGAGGCTGGTTCTCACTGCCTCCTGGAACCCCTTCAAATGCCCCAGACAATTTGGCCCTCTCTGCTTTCCTGAGGACTTTATCCTCAAAAGCACCTTTTTTCACTTTCGGCGCTCTCTGGAGCAAAAAAGACAAACGTCCAGATTTTGCTGCCACAGCAAAAGTGCCAGCGGGGAAAAGTGATGCTGGTTCTCACTGCCTCCTGGAACCCCTTCAAATGCCCCAGACAATTTGGCCCTCTCTGCTTTCCTGAGGACTCTATCCCCAAAAGCACCTTTTTTCACTTTCGGCGCTCTCTGGAGCAAAAAAGACAAACGTCCAGCATTTGCTGCCACAGCAAAGGTGCCAGCGGGGAAAAGTGATGCTGGTCCTCACTGCCTCCTGGAACCCCTTCAAATGCCCCAGACAATTTGGCCCTCTCTGCTTTCCTGAGGACTTTATCCTCAAAAGCACCTTTATTCACTTTCGGCGCTGTCTGGAGCAAAAAAGACAAACGTCCAGCTTTTGCTGCCACAGCTAAGGTGCCAGCGGGGAAAAGTGATGCTGGTCCTCACTGCCTCCTGGAACCCCTTCAAATGCCCCAGACAATTTGGCCCTCTCTGCTTTCCTGAGGACTCTATCCTCAAAAGCACCTTTTTTCACTTTCGGCGCTCTCTGGAGCAAAAAAGACAAACGTCCAGCTTTTGCTGCCACAGCAAAGGTGCCAGCGGGGAAAAGTGATGCTGGTCCTCACTGCCTCCTGGAACCCCTTCAAATGCCCCAGACAATTTGGCCCTCTCTGCTTTCCTGAGGACTTTATCCTCAAAAGCACCTTTTTTCACTTTCGGCGCTGTTTGGAGCAAAAAAGACAAACGTCCAGCTTTTGCTGCCACAGCAAAGGTGCCAGCGGGGAAAAGTGATGCTGGTCCTCACTGCCTCCTGGAACCCCTTCAAATGCCCCAGACAATTTGGCCCTCTCTGCTTTCCTGAGGACTCTATCCTCAAAAGCACCTTTTTTCACTTTCGGCGCTCTCTGGAGCAAAAAAGACAAACGTCCAGATTTTGCTGCCACAGCAAAGGTGCCAGCGGGGAAAAGTGATGCTGGTCCTCACTGCCTCCTGGAACCCCTTCAAATGCCCCAGACAATTTGGCCCTCTCTGCTTTCCTGAGTACTCTATCCTCAAAAGCACCTTTTTTCACTTTCGGCGCTCTCTGGAGCAAAAAAGACAAACGTCCAGCTTTTGCTGCCACAGCAAAGGTGCCAGCGGGGAAAAGTGATGCTGGTTCTCACTGCCTCCTGGAACCCCTTCAAATGCCCCAGACAATTTGGCCCTCTCTGCTTTCCTGAGGACTTTATCCTCAAAAGCACCTTTTTTCACTTTCGGCGCTGTCTGGAGCAAAAAAGACAAACGTCCAGCTTTTGGTGCCACAGCAAAAGTGCCAGCGGGGAAAAGTGATGCTGGTTCTCACTGCCTCCTGGAACCCCTTCAAATGCCCCAGACAATTTGGCCCTCTCTGCTTTCCTGAGCACTCTATCCGCTAAAGCACCTTTTTTCACTTTCGGCGCTCTCTGGAGCAAAAAAGACAAACGTCCAGCTTTTGCTGCCACAGCAAAAGTGCCAGCGGGGAAAAGTGATGCTGGTTCTCACTGCCTCCTGGAACCCCTTCAAATGCCCCAGACAATTTGGCCCTCTCTGCTTTCCTGAGGACTCTATCCTCAAAAGCACCTTTTTTCACTTTCGGCGCTCTCTGGAGCAAAAAAGACAAACGTCCAGCTTTTGCTGCCACAGCAAAGGTGCCAGCGGGGAAAAGTGATGCTGGTCCTCACTGCCTCCTGGAACCCCTTCAAATGCCCCAGACAATTTGGCCCTCTCTGCTTTCCTGAGGACTTTATCCTCAAAAGCACCTTTTTTCACTTTCGGCGCTGTTTGGAGCAAGAAAGACAAACGTCCAGATTTTGCTGCCACAGCAAAGGTGCCAGCGGGGAAAAGTGATGCTGGTCCTCACTGCCTCCTGGAACCCCTTCAAATGCCCCAGACAATTTGGCCCTCTCTGCTTTCCTGAGGACTTTATCCTCAAAAGCACCTTTTTTCACTTTCGGCGCTGTTTGGAGCAAAAAAGACAAACGTCCAGCTTTTGCTGCCACAGCAAAGGTGCCAGCGGGGAAAAGTGATGCTGGTCCTCACTGCCTCCTGGAACCCCTTCAAATGCCCCAGACAATTTGGCCCTCTCTGCTTTCCTGAGTACTCTATCCTCAAAAGCACCTTTTTTCACTTTCGGCGCTCTCTGGAGCAAAAAAGACAAACGTCCAGCTTTTGCTGCCACAGCAAAAGTGCCAGCGGGGAAAAGTGATGCTGGTTCTCACTGCCTCCTGGAACCCCTTCAAATGCCCCAGACAATTTGGCCCTCTCTGCTTTCCTGAGGACTCTATCCTCAAAAGCACCTTTTTTCACTTTCGGCGCTCTCTGGAGCAAAAAGAAAAACGTCCAGCTTTTGCTGCCACAGCAAAGATGCCAGCGGGGAAAAGTGAGGCTGGTTCTCACTGCCTCCTGGAACCCCTTCAAATGCCCCAGACAATTTGGCCCTCTCTGCTTTCCTGAGGACTTTATCCTCAAAAGCACCTTTTTTCACTTTCGGCGCTCTCTGGAGCAAAAAAGACAAACGTCCAGATTTTGCTGCCACAGCAAAAGTGCCAGCGGGGAAAAGTGATGCTGGTTCTCACTGCCTCCTGGAACCCCTTCAAATGCCCCAGACAATTTGGCCCTCTCTGCTTTCCTGAGGACTCTATCCCCAAAAGCACCTTTTTTTCACTTTCGGCGCTCTCTGGAGCAAAAAAGACAAACGTCCAGCATTTGCTGCCACAGCAAAGGTGCCAGCGGGGAAAAGTGATGCTGGTCCTCACTGCCTCCTGGAACCCCTTCAAATGCCCCAGACAATTTGGCCCTCTCTGCTTTCCTGAGGACTTTATCCTCAAAAGCACCTTTATTCACTTTCGGCGCTGTCTGGAGCAAAAAAGACAAACGTCCAGCTTTTGCTGCCACAGCTAAGGTGCCAGCGGGGAAAAGTGATGCTGGTCCTCACTGCCTCCTGGAACCCCTTCAAATGCCCCAGACAATTTGGCCCTCTCTGCTTTCCTGAGGACTCTATCCTCAAAAGCACCTTTTTTCACTTTCGGCGCTCTCTGGAGCAAAAAAGACAAACGTCCAGCTTTTGCTGCCACAGCAAAGGTGCCAGCGGGGAAAAGTGATGCTGGTCCTCACTGCCTCCTGGAACCCCTTCAAATGCCCCAGACAATTTGGCCCTCTCTGCTTTCCTGAGGACTTTATCCTCAAAAGCACCTTTTTTCACTTTCGGCGCTGTTTGGAGCAAAAAAGACAAACGTCCAGCTTTTGCTGCCACAGCAAAGGTGCCAGCGGGGAAAAGTGATGCTGGTCCTCACTGCCTCCTGGAACCCCTTCAAATGCCCCAGACAATTTGGCCCTCTCTGCTTTCCTGAGGACTTTATCCTCAAAAGCACCTTTTTTCACTTTCGGCGCTGTTTGGAGCAAAAAAGACAAACGTCCAGATTTTGCTGCCACAGCAAAGGTGCCAGCGGGGAAAAGTGATGCTGGTCCTCACTGCCTCCTGGAACCCCTTCAAATGCCCCAGACAATTTGGCCCTCTCTGCTTTCCTGAGTACTCTATCCTCAAAAGCACCTTTTTTCACTTTCGGCGCTCTCTGGAGCAAAAAAGACAAACGTCCAGCTTTTGCTGCCACAGCAAAGGTGCCAGCGGGGAAAAGTGATGCTGGTTCTCACTGCCTCCTGGAACCCCTTCAAATGCCCCAGACAATTTGGCCCTCTCTGCTTTCCTGAGGACTTTATCCTCAAAAGCACCTTTTTTCACTTTCGGCGCTGTCTGGAGCAAAAAAGACAAACGTCCAGCTTTTGGTGCCACAGCAAAGATGCCAGCGGGGAAAAGTGATGCTGGTTCTCACTGCCTCCTGGAACCCCTTCAAATGCCCCAGACAATTTGGCCCTCTCTGCTTTCCTGAGCACTCTATCCGCTAAAGCACCTTTTTTCACTTTCGGCGCTCTCTGGAGCAAAAAAGACAAACGTCCAGCTTTTGCTGCCACAGCAAAAGTGCCAGCGGGGAAAAGTGATGCTGGTTCTCACTGCCTCCTGGAACCCCTTCAAATGCCCCAGACAATTTGGCCCTCTCTGCTTTCCTGAGGACTCTATCCTCAAAAGCACCTTTTTTCACTTTCGGCGCTCTCTGGAGCAAAAAAGACAAACGTCCAGCTTTTGCTGCCACAGCTAAGGTGCCAGCGGGGAAAAGTGATGCTGGTCCTCACTGCCTCCTGGAACCCCTTCAAATGCCCCAGACAATTTGGCCCTCTCTGCTTTCCTGAGGACTCTATCCTCAAAAGCACCTTTTTTCACTTTCGGCGCTCTCTGGAGCAAAAAAGACAAACGTCCAGCTTTTGCTGCCACAGCAAAGGTGCCAGCGGGGAAAAGTGATGCTGGTCCTCACTGCCTCCTGGAACCCCTTCAAATGCCCCAGACAATTTGGCCCTCTCTGCTTTCCTGAGGACTTTATCCTCAAAAGCACCTTTTTTCACTTTCGGCGCTGTTTGGAGCAAAAAAGACAAACGTCCAGCTTTTGCTCCACAGCAAAGGTGCCAGCGGGGAAAAGTGATGCTGGTCCTCACTGCCTCCTGGAACCCCTTCAAATGCCCCAGACAATTTGGCCCTCTCTGCTTTCCTGAGGACTTTATCCTCAAAAGCACCTTTTTTCACTTTCGGCGCTGTTTGGAGCAAAAAAGACAAACGTCCAGATTTTCCTGCCACAGCAAAGGTGCCAGCGGGGAAAAGTGATGCTGGTCCTCACTGCCTCCTGGAACCCCTTCAAATGCCCCAGACAATTTGGCCCTCTCTGCTTTCCTGAGTACTCTATCCTCAAAAGCACCTTTTTTCACTTTCGGCGCTCTCTGGAGCAAAAAAGACAAACGTCCAGCTTTTGCTGCCACAGCAAAGGTGCCAGCGGGGAAAAGTGATGCTGGTTCTCACTGCCTCCTGGAACCCCTTCAAATGCCCCAGACAATTTGGCCCTCTCTGCTTTCCTGAGGACTTTATCCTCAAAAGCACCTTTTTTCACTTTCGGCGCTGTCTGGAGCAAAAAAGACAAACGTCCAGCTTTTGGTGCCACAGCAAAAGTGCCAGCGGGGAAAAGTGATGCTGGTTCTCACTGCCTCCTGGAACCCCTTCAAATGCCCCAGACAATTTGGCCCTCTCTGCTTTCCTGAGCACTCTATCCGCTAAAGCACCTTTTTTCACTTTCGGCGCTCTCTGGAGCAAAAAAGACAAACGTCCAGCTTTTGCTGCCACAGCAAAAGTGCCAGCGGGGAAAAGTGATGCTGGTTCTCACTGCCTCCTGGAACCCCTTCAAATGCCCCAGACAATTTGGCCCTCTCTGCTTTCCTGAGGACTCTATCCTCAAAAGCACCTTTTTTCACTTTCGGCGCTCTCTGGAGCAAAAAAGACAAACGTCCAGCTTTTGCTGCCACAGCAAAGGTGCCAGCGGGGAAAAGTGATGCTGGTCCTCACTGCCTCCTGGAACCCCTTCAAATGCCCCAGACAATTTGGCCCTCTCTGCTTTCCTGAGGACTCTATCCCCAAAAGCACCTTTTTTCACTTTCGGCGCTGTTTGGAGCAAGAAAGACAAACGTCCAGATTTTGCTGCCACAGCAAAGGTGCCAGCGGGGAAAAGTGATGCTGGTCCTCACTGCCTCCTGGAACCCCTTCAAATGCCCCAGACAATTTGGCCCTCTCTGCTTTCCTGAGGACTTTATCCTCAAAAGCACCTTTTTTCACTTTCGGCGCTGTTTGGAGCAAAAAAGACAAACGTCCAGCTTTTGCTGCCACAGCAAAGGTGCCAGCGGGGAAAAGTGATGCTGGTCCTCACTGCCTCCTGGAACCCCTTCAAATGCCCCAGACAATTTGGCCCTCTCTGCTTTCCTGAGTACTCTATCCTCAAAAGCACCTTTTTTCACTTTCGGCGCTCTCTGGAGCAAAAAAGACAAACGTCCAGCTTTTGCTGCCACAGCAAAGGTGCCAGCGGGGAAAAGTGATGCTGGTTCTCACTGCCTCCTGGAACCCCTTCAAATGCCCCAGACAATTTGGCCCTCTCTGCTTTCCTGAGGACTTTATCCTCAAAAGCACCTTTTTTCACTTTCGGCGCTGTCTGGAGCAAAAAAGACAAACGTCCAGCTTTTGCTGCCACAGCAAAGATGCCAGCGGGGAAAAGTGATGCTGGTTCTCACTGCCTCCTGGAACCCCTTCAAATGCCCCAGACAATTTGGCCCTCTCTGCTTTCCTGAGCACTCTATCCGCTAAAGCACCTTTTTTCACTTTCGGCGCTCTCTGGAGCAAAAAAGACAAACGTCCAGCTTTTGCTGCCACAGCAAAGGTGCCAGCGGGGAAAAGTGATGCTGGTTCTCACTGCCTCCTGGAACCCCTTCAAATGCCCCAGACAATTTGGCCCTCTCTGCTTTCCTGAGGACTTTATCCTCAAAAGCACCTTTTTTCACTTTCGGCGCTGTCTGGAGCAAAAAAGACAAACGTCCAGCTTTTGGTGCCACAGCAAAAGTGCCAGCGGGGAAAAGTGATGCTGGTTCTCACTGCCTCCTGGAACCCCTTCAAATGCCCCAGACAATTTGGCCCTCTCTGCTTTCCTGAGCACTCTATCCGCTAAAGCACCTTTTTTCACTTTCGGCGCTCTCTGGAGCAAAAAAGACAAACGTCCAGCTTTTGCTGCCACAGCAAAAGTGCCAGCGGGGAAAAGTGATGCTGGTTCTCACTGCCTCCTGGAACCCCTTCAAATGCCCCAGACAATTTGGCCCTCTCTGCTTTCCTGAGGACTCTATCCTCAAAAGCACCTTTTTTCACTTTCGGCGCTCTCTGGAGCAAAAAAGACAAACGTCCAGCTTTTGCTGCCACAGCAAAGGTGCCAGCGGGGAAAAGTGATGCTGGTCCTCACTGCCTCCTGGAACCCCTTCAAATGCCCCAGACAATTTGGCCCTCTCTGCTTTCCTGAGGACTCTATCCCCAAAAGCACCTTTTTTCACTTTCGGCGCTGTTTGGAGCAAGAAAGACAAACGTCCAGATTTTGCTGCCACAGCAAAGGTGCCAGCGGGGAAAAGTGATGCTGGTCCTCACTGCCTCCTGGAACCCCTTCAAATGCCCCAGACAATTTGGCCCTCTCTGCTTTCCTGAGGACTTTATCCTCAAAAGCACCTTTTTTCACTTTCGGCGCTGTTTGGAGCAAAAAAGACAAACGTCCAGCTTTTGCTGCCACAGCAAAGGTGCCAGCGGGGAAAAGTGATGCTGGTCCTCACTGCCTCCTGGAACCCCTTCAAATGCCCCAGACAATTTGGCCCTCTCTGCTTTCCTGAGTACTCTATCCTCAAAAGCACCTTTTTTCACTTTCGGCGCTCTCTGGAGCAAAAAAGACAAACGTCCAGCTTTTGCTGCCACAGCAAAGGTGCCAGCGGGGAAAAGTGATGCTGGTTCTCACTGCCTCCTGGAACCCCTTCAAATGCCCCAGACAATTTGGCCCTCTCTGCTTTCCTGAGGACTTTATCCTCAAAAGCACCTTTTTTCACTTTCGGCGCTGTCTGGAGCAAAAAAGACAAACGTCCAGCTTTTGCTGCCACAGCAAAGATGCCAGCGGGGAAAAGTGATGCTGGTTCTCACTGCCTCCTGGAACCCCTTCAAATGCCCCAGACAATTTGGCCCTCTCTGCTTTCCTGAGCACTCTATCCGCTAAAGCACCTTTTTTCACTTTCGGCGCTCTCTGGAGCAAAAAAGACAAACGTCCAGCTTTTGCTGCCACAGCAAAAGTGCCAGCGGGGAAAAGTGATGCTGGTTCTCACTGCCTCCTGGAACCCCTTCAAATGCCCCAGACAATTTGGCCCTCTCTGCTTTCCTGAGGACTCTATCCTCAAAAGCACCTTTTTTCACTTTCGGCGCTCTCTGGAGCAAAGAAGACAAACGTCCAGCTTTTGCTGCCACAGCAAAGGTGCCAGCGGGGAAAAGTGATGCTGGTCCTCACTGCCTCCTGGAACCCCTTCAAATGCCCCAGACAATTTGGCCCTCTCTGCTTTCCTGAGGACTCTGTCCTCAAAAGCACCTTTTTTCACTTTCGGCGCTCTCTGGAGCAAAAAAGACAAACGTCCAGCTTTTGCTGCCACAGCAAAAGTGCCAGCAGGGAAAAGTGATGCTGGTTCTCACTGCCTCCTGGAACCCCTTCAAATGCCCCAGACAATTTGGCCCTCTCTGCTTTCCTGAGGACTCTATCCCCAAAAGCACCTTTTTTCACTTTCGGCGCTCTCTGGAGCAAAAAAGACAAACGTCCAGCTTTTGCTGCCACAGCAAAGGTGCCAGCGGGGAAAAGTGATGCTGGTCCTCACTGCCTCCTGGAACCCCTTCAAATGCCCCAGACAATTTGGCCCTCTCTGCTTTCCTGAGCACTCTATCCTCAAAAGCACCTTTTTTTACTTTCGGCGCTCTCTGGAGCAAAAAAGACAAATGTCCAGCTTTTGCTGCCACAGCAAAGGTGCCAGCGGGGAAAAGTGATGCTGGTTCTCACTGCCTCCTGGAACCCCTTCAAATGCCCCAGACAATTTGGCCCTCTCTGCTTTCCTGAGCACTCTATCCTCAAAAGCACCTTTTTTCACTTTCGGCGCTCTCTGGAGCAAAAAAGACAAACGTCCAGCTTTTGCTGCCACAGCAAAAGTGCCAGCGGGGAAAAGTGATGCTGGTTCTCACTGCCTCCTGCAACCCCTTCAAATGCCCCAGACAATTTGGCCCTCTCTGCTTTCCTGAGGACTCTATCCTCAAAAGCACCTTTTTTCACTTTCGGCGCTCTCTGGAGCAAAAAAGACAAACGTCCAGCTTTTGCTGCCACAGCAAAGATGCCAGCGGGGAAAAGTGATGCTGGTTCTCACTGCCTCCTGGAACCCCTTCAAATGCCCCAGACAATTTGGCCCTCTCTGCTTTCCTGAGAACTTTATCCTCAAAAGCACCTTTTTTCTCTTTCGGCGCTCTCTGGAGCAAAAAAGACAAACGTCCAGCTTTTGCTGCCACAGCAAAAGTGCCAGCGGGGAAAAGTGATGCTGGTTCTCACTGCCTCCTGGAACCCCTTCAAATGCCCCAGACAATTTGGCCCTCTCTGCTTTCCTGCGCACTCTATCCCCAAAAGCACCTTTTTTCACTTTCGGCGCTCTCCGGAGCAAAAAAGACAAACGTCCAGCATTTGCTGCCACAGCAAAGGTGCCAGCGGGGAAAAGTGATGCTGGTCCTCACTGCCTCCTGGAACCCCTTCAAATGCCCCAGACAATTTGGCCCTCTCTGCTTTCCTGAGGACTTTATCCTCAAAAGCACCTTTATTCACTTTCGGCGCTGTCTGGAGCAAAAAAGACAAACGTCCAGCTTTTGCTGCCACAGCTAAGGTGCCAGCGGGGAAAAGTGATGCTGGTCCTCACTGCCTCCTGGAACCCCTTCAAATGCCCCAGACAATTTGGCCCTCTCTGCTTTCCTGAGCACTCTATCCTCAAAAGCACCTTTTTTCACTTTCGGCGCTCTCTGGAGCAAAAAAGACAAACGTCCAGCTTTTGCTGCCACAGCAAAGGTGCCAGCGGGGAAAAGTGATGCTGGTCCTCACTGCCTCCTGGAACCCCTTCAAATGCCCCAGACAATTTGGCCCTCTCTGCTTTCCTGAGGACTTTATCCTCAAAAGCACCTTTTTTCACTTTCGGCACTGTTTGGAGCAAAAAAGACAAACGTCCAGCTTTTGCTGCCACAGCAAAGGTGCCAGCGGGGAAAAGTGATGCTGGTCCTCACTGCCTCCTGGAACCCCTTCAAATGCCCCAGACAATTTGGCCCTCTCTGCTTTCCTGAGGACTTTATCCTCAAAAGCACCTTTTTTCACTTTCGGCGCTCTCTGGAGCAAAAAAGACAAACGTCCAGCTTTTGCTGCCACAGCAAAGGTGCCAGCGGGGAAAAGTGATGCTGGTCCTCACTGCCTCCTGGAACCCCTTCAAATGCCCCAGACAATTTGGCCCTCTCTGCTTTCCTGAGGACTTTATCCTCAAAAGCACCTTTTTTCACTTTCGGCGCTGTCTGGAGCAAAAAAGACAAACGTCCAGCTTTTGCTGCCACAGCAAAGATGCCAGCGGGGAAAAGTGATGCTGGTTCTCACTGCCTCCTGGAACCCCTTCAAATGCCCCAGACAATTTGGCCCTCTCTGCTTTCCTGAGCACTCTATCCGCTAAAGCACCTTTTTTCACTTTCGGCGCTCTCTGGAGCAAAAAAGACAAACGTCCAGCTTTTGCTGCCACAGCAAAAGTGCCAGCGGGGAAAAGTGATGCTGGTTCTCACTGCCTCCTGGAACCCCTTCAAATGCCCCAGACAATTTGGCCCTCTCTGCTTTCCTGAGGACTCTATCCTCAAAAGCACCTTTTTTCACTTTCGGCGCTCTCTGGAGCAAAAAAGACAAACGTCCAGCTTTTGCTGCCACAGCAAAGGTGCCAGAGGGGAAAAGTGATGCTGGTCCTCACTGCCTCCTGGAACCCCTTCAAATGCCCCAGACAATTTGGCCCTCTCTGCTTTCCTGAGGACTCTGTCCTCAAAAGCACCTTTTTTCACTTTCGGCGCTCTCTGGAGCAAAAAAGACAAACGTCCAGCTTTTGCTGCCACAGCAAAAGTGCCAGCAGGGAAAAGTGATGCTGGTTCTCACTGCCTCCTGGAACCCCTTCAAATGCCCCAGACAATTTGGCCCTCTCTGCTTTCCTGAGGACTCTATCCGCAAAAGCACCTTTTTTCACTTTCGGCGCTCTCTGGAGCAAAAAAGACAAACGTCCAGCTTTTGCTGCCACAGCAAAGGTGCCAGCGGGGAAAAGTGATGCTGGTTCTCACTGCCTCCTGGAACCCCTTCAAATGCCCCAGACAATTTGGCCCTCTCTGCTTTCCTGCGCACTCTATCCTCAAAAGCACCTTTTTTCACTTTCGGCGCTGTTTGGAGCAAGAAAGACAAACGTCCAGATTTTGCTGCCACAGCAAAGGTGCCAGCGGGGAAAAGTGATGCTGGTCCTCACTGCCTCCTGGAACCCCTTCAAATGCCCCAGACAATTTGGCCCTCTCTGCTTTCCTGAGGACTTTATCCTCAAAAGCACCTTTTTTCACTTTCGGCGCTGTTTGGAGCAAAAAAGACAAACGTCCAGCTTTTGCTGCCACAGCAAAGGTGCCAGCGGGGAAAAGTGATGCTGGTCCTCACTGCCTCCTGGAACCCCTTCAAATGCCCCAGACAATTTGGCCCTCTCTGCTTTCCTGAGTACTCTATCCTCAAAAGCACCTTTTTTCACTTTCGGCGCTGTCTGGAGCAAAAAAGACAAACGTCCAGCTTTTGCTGCCACAGCAAAGGTGCCAGCGGGGAAAAGTGATGCTGGTTCTCACTGCCTCCTGGAACCCCTTCAAATGCCCCAGACAATTTGGCCCTCTCTGCTTTCCTGAGGACTTTATCCTCAAAAGCACCTTTTTTCACTTTCGGCGCTGTCTGGAGCAAAAAAGACAAACGTCCAGCTTTTGCTGCCACAGCAAAGATGCCAGCGGGGAAAAGTGATGCTGGTTCTCACTGCCTCCTGGAACCCCTTCAAATGCCCCAGACAATTTGGCCCTCTCTGCTTTCCTGAGCACTCTATCCGCTAAAGCACCTTTTTTCACTTTCGGCGCTGTCTGGAGCAAAAAAGACAAACGTCCAGCTTTTGCTGCCACAGCAAAGATGCCAGCGGGGAAAAGTGATGCTGGTTCTCACTGCCTCCTGGAACCCCTTCAAATGCCCCAGACAATTTGGCCCTCTCTGCTTTCCTGAGGACTTTATCCTCAAAAGCACCTTTTTTCACTTTCGGCGCTGTCTGGAGCAAAAAAGACAAACGTCCAGCTTTTGCTGCCACAGCAAAGGTGCCAGCGGGGAAAAGTGATGCTGGTCCTCACTGCCTCCTGGAACCCCTTCAAATGCCCCAGACAATTTGGCCCTCTCTGCTTTCCTGAGCACTCTATCCTCAAAAGCACCTTTTTTTACTTTCGGCGCTCTCTGGAGCAAAAAAGACAAATGTCCAGCTTTTGCTGCCACAGCAAAGGTGCCAGCGGGGAAAAGTGATGCTGGTTCTCACTGCCTCCTGGAACCCCTTCAAATGCCCCAGACAATTTGGCCCTCTCTGCTTTCCTGAGCACTCTATCCTCAAAAGCACCTTTTTCACTTTCGGCGCTCTCTGGAGCAAAAAAGACAAACGTCCAGCTTTTGCTGCCACAGCAAAAGTGCCAGCGGGGAAAAGTGATGCTGGTCCTCACTGCCTCCTGGAACCCCTTCAAATGCCCCAGACAATTTGGCCCTCTCTGCTTTCCTGAGGACTCTGTCCTCAAAAGCACCTTTTTTCACTTTCGGCGCTCTCTGGAGCAAAAAAGACAAACGTCCAGCTTTTGCTGCCACAGCAAAAGTGCCAGCAGGGAAAAGTGATGCTGGTTCTCACTGCCTCCTGGAACCCCTTCAAATGCCCCAGACAATTTGGCCCTCTCTGCTTTCCTGAGGACTCTATCCGCAAAAGCACCTTTTTTCACTTTCGGCGCTCTCTGGAGCAAAAAAGACAAACGTCCAGCTTTTGCTGCCACAGCAAAGGTGCCAGCGGGGAAAAGTGATGCTGGTTCTCACTGCCTCCTGGAACCCCTTCAAATGCCCCAGACAATTTGGCCCTCTCTGCTTTCCTGCGCACTCTATCCTCAAAAGCACCTTTTTTCACTTTCGGCGCTGTTTGGAGCAAGAAAGACAAACGTCCAGATTTTGCTGCCACAGCAAAGGTGCCAGCGGGGAAAAGTGATGCTGGTCCTCACTGCCTCCTGGAACCCCTTCAAATGCCCCAGACAATTTGGCCCTCTCTGCTTTCCTGAGGACTTTATCCTCAAAAGCACCTTTTTTCACTTTCGGCGCTGTTTGGAGCAAAAAAGACAAACGTCCAGCTTTTGCTGCCACAGCAAAGGTGCCAGCGGGGAAAAGTGATGCTGGTCCTCACTGCCTCCTGGAACCCCTTCAAATGCCCCAGACAATTTGGCCCTCTCTGCTTTCCTGAGTACTCTATCCTCAAAAGCACCTTTTTTCACTTTCGGCGCTGTCTGGAGCAAAAAAGACAAACGTCCAGCTTTTGCTGCCACAGCAAAGGTGCCAGCGGGGAAAAGTGATGCTGGTTCTCACTGCCTCCTGGAACCCCTTCAAATGCCCCAGACAATTTGGCCCTCTCTGCTTTCCTGAGGACTTTATCCTCAAAAGCACCTTTTTTCACTTTCGGCGCTGTCTGGAGCAAAAAAGACAAACGTCCAGCTTTTGCTGCCACAGCAAAGATGCCAGCGGGGAAAAGTGATGCTGGTTCTCACTGCCTCCTGGAACCCCTTCAAATGCCCCAGACAATTTGGCCCTCTCTGCTTTCCTGAGCACTCTATCCGCTAAAGCACCTTTTTTCACTTTCGGCGCTGTCTGGAGCAAAAAAGACAAACGTCCAGCTTTTGCTGCCACAGCAAAGATGCCAGCGGGGAAAAGTGATGCTGGTTCTCACTGCCTCCTGGAACCCCTTCAAATGCCCCAGACAATTTGGCCCTCTCTGCTTTCCTGAGGACTTTATCCTCAAAAGCACCTTTTTTCACTTTCGGCGCTGTCTGGAGCAAAAAAGACAAACGTCCAGCTTTTGCTGCCACAGCAAAGATGCCAGCGGGGAAAAGTGATGCTGGTTCTCACTGCCTCCTGGAACCCCTTCAAATGCCCCAGACAATTTGGCCCTCTCTGCTTTCCTGAGGACTTTATCCTCAAAAGCACCTTTTTTCACTTTCGGCGCTGTCTGGAGCAAAAAAGACAAACGTCCAGCTTTTGCTGCCACAGCAAAGATGCCAGCGGGGAAAAGTGATGCTGGTCCTCACTGCCTCCTGGAACCCCTTCAAATGCCCCAGACAATTTGGCCCTCTCTGCTTTCCTGAGGACTTTATCCTCAAAAGCACCTTTTTTCACTTTCGGCGCTGTTTGGAGCAAAAAAGACAAACGTCCAGCTTTTGCTGCCACAGCAAAGGTGCCAGCGGGGAAAAGTGATGCTGGTCCTCACTGCCTCCTGGAACCCCTTCAAATGCCCCAGACAATTTGGCCCTCTCTGCTTTCCTGAGTACTCTATCCTCAAAAGCACCTTTTTTCACTTTCGGCGCTGTCTGGAGCAAAAAAGACAAACGTCCAGCTTTTGCTGCCACAGCAAAGGTGCCAGCGGGGAAAAGTGATGCTGGTTCTCACTGCCTCCTGGAACCCCTTCAAATGCCCCAGACAATTTGGCCCTCTCTGCTTTCCTGAGGACTTTATCCTCAAAAGCACCTTTTTTCACTTTCGGCGCTGTCTGGAGCAAAAAAGACAAACGTCCAGCTTTTGCTGCCACAGCAAAAGTGCCAGCGGGGAAAAGTGATGCTGGTTCTCACTGCCTCCTGGAACCCCTTCAAATGCCCCAGACAATTTGGCCCTCTCTGCTTTCCTGAGGACTCTATCCTCAAAAGCACCTTTTTTCACTTTCGGCGCTCTCTGGAGCAAAGAAGACAAACGTCCAGCTTTTGCTGCCACAGCAAAGGTGCCAGCGGGGAAAAGTGATGCTGGTCCTCACTGCCTCCTGGAACCCCTTCAAATGCCCCAGACAATTTGGCCCTCTCTGCTTTCCTGAGGACTCTGTCCTCAAAAGCACCTTTTTTCACTTTCGGCGCTCTCTGGAGCAAAAAAGACAAACGTCCAGCTTTTGCTGCCACAGCAAAAGTGCCAGCAGGGAAAAGTGATGCTGGTTCTCACTGCCTCCTGGAACCCCTTCAAATGCCCCAGACAATTTGGCCCTCTCTGCTTTCCTGAGGACTCTATCCCCAAAAGCACCTTTTTTCACTTTCGGCGCTGTCTGGAGCAAAAAAGACAAACGTCCAGCTTTTGCTGCCACAGCAAAGGTGCCAGCGGGGAAAAGTGATGCTGGTCCTCACTGCCTCCTGGAACCCCTTCAAATGCCCCAGACAATTTGGCCCTCTCTGCTTTCCTGAGTACTCTATCCTCAAAAGCACCTTTTTTCACTTTCGGCGCTGTCTGGAGCAAAAAAGACAAACGTCCAGCTTTTGCTGCCACAGCAAAGGTGCCAGCGGGGAAAAGTGATGCTGGTTCTCACTGCCTCCTGGAACCCCTTCAAATGCCCCAGACAATTTGGCCCTCTCTGCTTTCCTGAGGACTTTATCCTCAAAAGCACCTTTTTTCACTTTCGGCGCTGTCTGGAGCAAAAAAGACAAACGTCCAGCTTTTGCTGCCACAGCAAAGATGCCAGCGGGGAAAAGTGATGCTGGTTCTCACTGCCTCCTGGAACCCCTTCAAATGCCCCAGACAATTTGGCCCTCTCTGCTTTCCTGAGGACTTTATCCTCAAAAGCACCTTTTTTCACTTTCGGCGCTGTCTGGAGCAAAAAAGACAAACGTCCAGCTTTTGCTGCCACAGCAAAGATGCCAGCGGGGAAAAGTGATGCTGGTTCTCACTGCCTCCTGGAACCCCTTCAAATGCCCCAGACAATTTGGCCCTCTCTGCTTTCCTGAGGACTTTATCCTCAAAAGCACCTTTTTTCACTTTCGGCGCTGTCTGGAGCAAAAAAGACAAACGTCCAGCTTTTGCTGCCACAGCAAAGATGCCAGCGGGGAAAAGTGATGCTGGTTCTCACTGCCTCCTGGAACCCCTTCAAATGCCCCAGACAATTTGGCCCTCTCTGCTTTCCTGCGCACTCTATCCTCAAAAGCACCTTTTTTCACTTTCGGCGCTGTTTGGAGCAAGAAAGACAAACGTCCAGATTTTGCTGCCACAGCAAAGGTGCCAGCGGGGAAAAGTGATGCTGGTCCTCACTGCCTCCTGGAACCCCTTCAAATGCCCCAGACAATTTGGCCCTCTCTGCTTTCCTGAGGACTTTATCCTCAAAAGCACCTTTTTTCACTTTCGGCGCTGTTTGGAGCAAAAAAGACAAACGTCCAGCTTTTGCTGCCACAGCAAAAGTGCCAGCGGGGAAAAGTGATGCTGGTTCTCACTGCCTCCTGGAACCCCTTCAAATGCCCCAGACAATTTGGCCCTCTCTGCTTTCCTGAGGACTCTATCCTCAAAAGCACCTTTTTTCACTTTCGGCGCTCTCTGGAGCAAAGAAGACAAACGTCCAGCTTTTGCTGCCACAGCAAAGGTGCCAGCGGGGAAAAGTGATGCTGGTCCTCACTGCCTCCTGGAACCCCTTCAAATGCCCCAGACAATTTGGCCCTCTCTGCTTTCCTGAGGACTCTGTCCTCAAAAGCACCTTTTTTCACTTTCGGCGCTCTCTGGAGCAAAAAAGACAAACGTCCAGCTTTTGCTGCCACAGCAAAAGTGCCAGCAGGGAAAAGTGATGCTGGTTCTCACTGCCTCCTGGAACCCCTTCAAATGCCCCAGACAATTTGGCCCTCTCTGCTTTCCTGAGGACTCTATCCCCAAAAGCACCTTTTTTCACTTTCGGCGCTCTCTGGAGCAAAAAAGACAAACGTCCAGCTTTTGCTGCCACAGCAAAGGTGCCAGCGGGGAAAAGTGATGCTGGTCCTCACTGCCTCCTGGAACCCCTTCAAATGCCCCAGACAATTTGGCCCTCTCTGCTTTCCTGAGCACTCTATCCTCAAAAGCACCTTTTTTTACTTTCGGCGCTCTCTGGAGCAAAAAAGACAAATGTCCAGCTTTTGCTGCCACAGCAAAGGTGCCAGCGGGGAAAAGTGATGCTGGTTCTCACTGCCTCCTGGAACCCCTTCAAATGCCCCAGACAATTTGGCCCTCTCTGCTTTCCTGAGCACTCTATCCTCAAAAGCACCTTTTTCACTTTCGGCGCTCTCTGGAGCAAAAAAGACAAACGTCCAGCTTTTGCTGCCACAGCAAAAGTGCCAGCGGGGAAAAGTGATGCTGGTTCTCACTGCCTCCTGCAACCCCTTCAAATGCCCCAGACAATTTGGCCCTCTCTGCTTTCCTGAGGACTCTATCCTCAAAAGCACCTTTTTTCACTTTCGGCGCTCTCTGGAGCAAAAAAGACAAACGTCCAGCTTTTGCTGCCACAGCAAAGATGCCAGCGGGGAAAAGTGATGCTGGTTCTCACTGCCTCCTGGAACCCCTTCAAATGCCCCAGACAATTTGGCCCTCTCTGCTTTCCTGAGGACTTTATCCTCAAAAGCACCTTTTTTCACTTTCGGCGCTCTCTGGAGCAAAAAAGACAAACGTCCAGCTTTTGCTGCCACAGCAAAAGTGCCAGCGGGGAAAAGTGATGCTGGTTCTCACTGCCTCCTGGAACCCCTTCAAATGCCCCAGACAATTTGGCCCTCTCTGCTTTCCTGCGCACTCTATCCCCAAAAGCACCTTTTTTCACTTTCGGCGCTCTCCGGAGCAAAAAAGACAAACGTCCAGCATTTGCTGCCACAGCAAAGGTGCCAGCGGGGAAAAGTGATGCTGGTCCTCACTGCCTCCTGGAACCCCTTCAAATGCCCCAGACAATTTGGCCCTCTCTGCTTTCCTGAGGACTTTATCCTCAAAAGCACCTTTTTTCACTTTCGGCGCTGTCTGGAGCAAAAAAGACAAACGTCCAGCTTTTGCTGCCACAGCTAAGGTGCCAGCGGGGAAAAGTGATGCTGGTCCTCACTGCCTCCTGGAACCCCTTCAAATGCCCCAGACAATTTGGCCCTCTCTGCTTTCCTGAGCACTCTATCCTCAAAAGCACCTTTTTTCACTTTCGGCGCTCTCTGGAGCAAAAAAGACAAACGTCCAGCTTTTGCTGCCACAGCAAAGGTGCCAGCGGGGAAAAGTGATGCTGGTCCTCACTGCCTCCTGGAACCCCTTCAAATGCCCCAGACAATTTGGCCCTCTCTGCTTTCCTGAGGACTTTATCCTCAAAAGCACCTTTTTTCACTTTCGGCGCTGTTTGGAGCAAAAAAGACAAACGTCCAGCTTTTGCTGCCACAGCAAAGGTGCCAGCGGGGAAAAGTGATGCTGGTCCTCACTGCCTCCTGGAACCCCTTCAAATGCCCCAGACAATTTGGCCCTCTCTGCTTTCCTGAGTACTCTATCCTCAAAAGCACCTTTTTTCACTTTCGGCGCTGTCTGGAGCAAAAAAGACAAACGTCCAGCTTTTGCTGCCACAGCAAAGGTGCCAGCGGGGAAAAGTGATGCTGGTTCTCACTGCCTCCTGGAACCCCTTCAAATGCCCCAGACAATTTGGCCCTCTCTGCTTTCCTGAGGACTTTATCCTCAAAAGCACCTTTTTTCACTTTCGGCGCTGTCTGGAGCAAAAAAGACAAACGTCCAGCTTTTGCTGCCACAGCAAAGATGCCAGCGGGGAAAAGTGATGCTGGTTCTCACTGCCTCCTGGAACCCCTTCAAATGCCCCAGACAATTTGGCCCTCTCTGCTTTCCTGAGCACTCTATCCGCTAAAGCACCTTTTTTCACTTTCGGCGCTCTCTGGAGCAAAAAAGACAAACGTCCAGCTTTTGCTGCCACAGCAAAAGTGCCAGCGGGGAAAAGTGATGCTGGTTCTCACTGCCTCCTGGAACCCCTTCAAATGCCCCAGACAATTTGGCCCTCTCTGCTTTCCTGAGGACTCTATCCTCAAAAGCACCTTTTTTCACTTTTGGCGCTCTCTGGAGCAAAAAAGACAAACGTCCAGCTTTTGCTGCCACAGCAAAGGTGCCAGAGGGGAAAAGTGATGCTGGTCCTCACTGCCTCCTGGAACCCCTTCAAATGCCCCAGACAATTTGGCCCTCTCTGCTTTCCTGAGGACTCTGTCCTCAAAGCACCTTTTTTCACTTTTCGGCGCTCTCTGGAGCAAAAAAGACAAACGTCCAGCTTTTGCTGCCACAGCAAAAGTGCCAGCAGGGAAAAGTGATGCTGGTTCTCACTGCCTCCTGGAACCCCTTCAAATGCCCCAGACAATTTGGCCCTCTCTGCTTTCCTGAGGACTCTATCCGCAAAAGCACCTTTTTCACTTTCGGCGCTCTCTGGAGCAAAAAAGACAAACGTCCAGCTTTTGCTGCCACAGCAAAGGTGCCAGCGGGGAAAAGTGATGCTGGTTCTCACTGCCTCCTGGAACCCCTTCAAATGCCCCAGACAATTTGGCCCTCTCTGCTTTCCTGCGCACTCTATCCTCAAAAGCACCTTTTTTCACTTTCGGCGCTGTCTGGAGCAAAAAAGACAAACGTCCAGCTTTTGCTGCCACAGCAAAAGTGCCAGCGGGGAAAAGTGATGCTGGTCCTCACTGCCTCCTGGAACCCCTTCAAATGCACCAGACAATTTGGTCCTCTCTGCTTTCCTGAGTACTCTATCCTCAAAAGCACCTTTTTTCACTTTCGGCGCACTCTGGAGCAAAAAAGACAAACGTCCAGCTTTTGCTGCCACAGCAAAAGTGCCAGCGGGGAAAAGTGATGCTGGTCCTCACTGCCTCCTGGAACCCCTTCAAATGCCCCAGACAATTTGGCCCTCTCTGCTTTCCTGAGGACTTTATCCTCAAAAGCACCTTTTTTCACTTTCGGCGCTCTCTGGAGCAAAAAAGACAAACGTCCAGCTTTTGCTGCCACAGCAAAGATGCCAGCGGGGAAAAGTGATGCTGGTTCTCACTGCCTCCTGGAACCCCTTCAAATGCCCCAGACAATTTGGCCCTCTCTGCTTTCCTGAGGACTCTATCCTCAAAAGCACCTTTTTTCACTTTCGGCGCTCTCTGGAGCAAAAAAGACAAACGTCCAGCTTTTGCTGCCACAGCAAAGGTGCCAGCGGGGAAAAGTGATGCTGGTCCTCACTGCCTCCTGGAACCCCTTCAAATGCCCCAGACAATTTGGCCCTCTCTGCTTTCCTGAGGACTCTATCCTCAAAAGCACCTTTTTTCACTTTCGGCGCTCTCTGGAGCAAAAAAGACAAACGTCCAGCTTTTGCTGCCACAGCAAAAGTGCCAGTGGGGAAAAGTGATGCTGGTTCTCACTGCCTCCTGGAACCCCTTCAAATGCCCCAGACAATTTGGCCCTCTCTTCTTTCCTGCGCACTCTATCCGCTAAAGCACCTTTTTTCTCTTTCGTCGCTCTCTGGAGCAAAAAAGACAAACGTCCAGCTTTTGCTGCCACAGCAAAGGTGCCAGCGGGGAAAAGTGATGCTGGTCCTCACTGCCTCCTGGAACCCCTTCAAATGCCCCAGACAATTTGGCCCTCTCTGCTTTCCTGCGCACTCTATCCTGAAAAGCACCTTTTTTCACTTTCGGCGCTCTCTGGAGCAAAAAAGACAAACGTCCAGCTTTTGGTGCCACAGCTAAGGTGCCAGCGGGGAAAAGTGATGCTGATTCTCACTGCCTCCTTGAACCCCTTCAAATGCCCCAGACAATTTGGCCCTCTCTGCTTTCCTGAGGACTCTGTCCTCAAAAGCACCTTTTTTCACTTTCGTCGCTCTCTGGAGCAAAAAAGACAAACGTCCAGCATTTGCTGCCACAGCAAAGGTGCCAGCGGGGAAAAGTGATGCTGGTCCTCACTGCCTCCTGGAACCCCTTCAAATGCCCCAGACAATTTGGCCCTCTCTGCTTTCCTGAGGACTTTATCCTCAAAAGCACCTTTATACACTTTCGGCGCTCTCTGGAGCAAAAAAGACAAACGTCCAGCTTTTGCTGCCACAGCTAAGGTGCCAGCGGGGAAAAGTGATGCTGGTCCTCACTGCCTCCTGGAACCCCTTCAAATGCCCCAGACAATTTGGCCCTCTCTGCTTTCCTGAGGACTCTATCCTCAAAAGCACCTTTTTTCACTTTCGGCGCTCTCTGGAGCAAAAAAGACAAACGTCCAGCTTTTGCTGCCACAGCAAAGGTGCCAGCGGGGAAAAGTGATGCTGGTCCTCACTGCCTCCTGGAACCCCTTCAAATGCCCCAGACAATTTGGCCCTCTCTGCTTTCCTGAGGACTTTATCCTCAAAAGCACCTTTTTTCACTTTCGGCGCTGTTTGGAGCAAAAAAGACAAACGTCCAGCTTTTGCTGCCACAGCAAAGGTGCCAGCGGGGAAAAGTGATGCTGGTCCTCACTGCCTCCTGGAACCCCTTCAAATGCCCCAGACAATTTGGCCCTCTCTGCTTTCCTGAGTACTCTATGCTCAAAAGCACCTTTTTTCACTTTCGGCGCTGTCTGGAGCAAAAAAGACAAACGTCCAGCTTTTGCTGCCACAGCAAAGGTGCCAGCGGGGAAAAGTGATGCTGGTTCTCACTGCCTCCTGGAACCCCTTCAAATGCCCCAGACAATTTGGCCCTCTCTGCTTTCCTGAGGACTTTATCCTCAAAAGCACCTTTTTTCACTTTCGGCGCTGTCTGGAGCAAAAAAGACAAACGTCCAGCTTTTCCTGCCACAGCAAAGATGCCAGCGGGGAAAAGTGATGCTGGTTCTCACTGCCTCCTGGAACCCCTTCAAATGCCCCAGACAATTTGGCCCTCTCTGCTTTCCTGAGCACTCTATCCGCTAAAGCACCTTTTTTCACTTTCGGCGCTCTCTGGAGCAAAAAAGACAAACGTCCAGCTTTTGCTGCCACAGCAAAAGTGCCAGCGGGGAAAAGTGATGCTGGTTCTCACTGCCTCCTGGAACCCCTTCAAATGCCCCAGACAATTTGGCCCTCTCTGCTTTCCTGAGGACTCTATCCTCAAAAGCACCTTTTTTCACTTTCGGCGCTCTCTGGAGCAAAAAAGACAAACGTCCAGCTTTTGCTGCCACAGCAAAGGTGCCAGAGGGGAAAAGTGATGCTGGTCCTCACTGCCTCCTGGAACCCCTTCAAATGCCCCAGACAATTTGGCCCTCTCTGCTTTCCTGAGGACTCTGTCCTCAAAAGCACCTTTTTTCACTTTCGGCGCTCTCTGGAGCAAAAAAGACAAACGTCCAGCTTTTGCTGCCACAGCAAAAGTGCCAGCAGGGAAAAGTGATGCTGGTTCTCACTGCCTCCTGGAACCCCTTCAAATGCCCCAGACAATTTGGCCCTCTCTGCTTTCCTGAGGACTTTATCCTCAAAAGCACCTTTTTTCTCTTTCGGCGCTCTCTGGAGCAAAAAAGACAAACGTCCAGCTTTTGCTGCCACAGCAAAGGTGCCAGCGGGGAAAAGTGATGCTGGTTCTCACTGCCTCCTGGAACCCCTTCAAATGCCCCAGACAATTTTGCCCTCTCTGCTTTCCTGCGCACTCTATCTGCAAAAGCACCTTTTTTCACTTTCGGCGCTGTCTGGAGCAAAAAAGACAAACGTCCAGCTTTTGCTGCCACAGCAAAAGTGCCAGCGGGGAAAAGTGATGCTGGTCCTCACTGCCTCCTGGAACCCCTTCAAATGCCCCAGACAATTTGGCCCTCTCTGCTTTCCTGAGGACTTTATCCTCAAAAGCACCTTTTTTCACTTTCGTCGCTCTCTGGAGCAAAAAAGACAAACGTCCAGCTTTTGCTGCCACAGCAAAGGTGCCAGCGGGGAAAAGTGATGCTGGTCCTCACTGCCTCCTGGAACCCCTTCAAATGCCCCAGACAATTTGGCCCTCTCTGCTTTCCTGAGCACTCTATCCTCAAAAGCACCTTTTTTCACTTTCGGCGCTCTCTGGAGCAAAAAAGACAAACGTCCAGCTTTTGCTGCCACAGCAAAGGTGCCAGCGGGGAAAAGTGATGCTGGTCCTCACTGCCTCCTGGAACCCCTTCAAATGCCCCAGACAATTTGGCCCTCTCTGCTTTCCTGAGGACTCTATCCTCAAAAGCACCTTTTTTCACTTTCGGCGCACTCTGGAGCAAAAAAGACAAACGTCCAGCTTTTGCTGCCACAGCAAAAGTGCCAGCGGGGAAAAGTGATGCTGGTCCTCACTGCCTCCTGGAACCCCTTCAAATGCCCCAGACAATTTGGCCCTCTCTGCTTTCCTGAGGACTTTATCCTCAAAAGCACCTTTTTTCACTTTCGGCGCTGTCTGGAGCAAAAAAGACAAACGTCCAGCTTTTCCTGCCACAGCAAAGATGCCAGCGGGGAAAAGTGATGCTGGTTCTCACTGCCTCCTGGAACCCCTTCAAATGCCCCAGACAATTTGGCCCTCTCTGCTTTCCTGAGCACTCTATCCGCTAAAGCACCTTTTTTCACTTTCGGCGCTCTCTGGAGCAAAAAAGACAAACGTCCAGCTTTTGCTGCCACAGCAAAAGTGCCAGCGGGGAAAAGTGATGCTGGTTCTCACTGCCTCCTGGAACCCCTTCAAATGCCCCAGACAATTTGGCCCTCTCTGCTTTCCTGAGGACTCTATCCTCAAAAGCACCTTTTTTCACTTTCGGCGCTCTCTGGAGCAAAAAAGACAAACGTCCAGCTTTTGCTGCCACAGCAAAGGTGCCAGAGGGGAAAAGTGATGCTGGTCCTCACTGCCTCCTGGAACCCCTTCAAATGCCCCAGACAATTTGGCCCTCTCTGCTTTCCTGAGGACTCTGTCCTCAAAAGCACCTTTTTTCACTTTCGGCGCTCTCTGGAGCAAAAAAGACAAACGTCCAGCTTTTGCTGCCACAGCAAAAGTGCCAGCAGGGAAAAGTGATGCTGGTTCTCACTGCCTCCTGGAACCCCTTCAAATGCCCCAGACAATTTGGCCCTCTCTGCTTTCCTGAGGACTTTATCCTCAAAAGCACCTTTTTTCTCTTTCGGCGCTCTCTGGAGCAAAAAAGACAAACGTCCAGCTTTTGCTGCCACAGCAAAGGTGCCAGCGGGGAAAAGTGATGCTGGTTCTCACTGCCTCCTGGAACCCCTTCAAATGCCCCAGACAATTTTGCCCTCTCTGCTTTCCTGCGCACTCTATCTGCAAAAGCACCTTTTTTCACTTTCGGCGCTGTCTGGAGCAAAAAAGACAAACGTCCAGCTTTTGCTGCCACAGCAAAAGTGCCAGCGGGGAAAAGTGATGCTGGTCCTCACTGCCTCCTGGAACCCCTTCAAATGCCCCAGACAATTTGGCCCTCTCTGCTTTCCTGAGGACTTTATCCTCAAAAGCACCTTTTTTCACTTTCGTCGCTCTCTGGAGCAAAAAAGACAAACGTCCAGCTTTTGCTGCCACAGCAAAGGTGCCAGCGGGGAAAAGTGATGCTGGTCCTCACTGCCTCCTGGAACCCCTTCAAATGCCCCAGACAATTTGGCCCTCTCTGCTTTCCTGAGCACTCTATCCTCAAAAGCACCTTTTTTCACTTTCGGCGCTCTCTGGAGCAAAAAAGACAAACGTCCAGCTTTTGCTGCCACAGCAAAGGTGCCAGCGGGGAAAAGTGATGCTGGTCCTCACTGCCTCCTGGAACCCCTTCAAATGCCCCAGACAATTTGGCCCTCTCTGCTTTCCTGAGGACTCTATCCTCAAAAGCACCTTTTTTCACTTTCGGCGCACTCTGGAGCAAAAAAGACAAACGTCCAGCTTTTGCTGCCACAGCAAAAGTGCCAGCGGGGAAAAGTGATGCTGGTCCTCACTGCCTCCTGGAACCCCTTCAAATGCCCCAGACAATTTGGCCCTCTCTGCTTTCCTGAGCACTCTATCCGCTAAAGCACCTTTTTTCACTTTCGGCGCTCTCTGGAGCAAAAAAGACAAACGTCCAGCTTTTGCTGCCACAGCAAAAGTGCCAGCGGGGAAAAGTGATGCTGGTTCTCACTGCCTCCTGGAACCCCTTCAAATGCCCCAGACAATTTGGCCCTCTCTGCTTTCCTGAGGACTCTATCCTCAAAAGCACCTTTTTTCACTTTCGGCGCTCTCTGGAGCAAAAAAGACAAACGTCCAGCTTTTGCTGCCACAGCAAAGGTGCCAGAGGGGAAAAGTGATGCTGGTCCTCACTGCCTCCTGGAACCCCTTCAAATGCCCCAGACAATTTGGCCCTCTCTGCTTTCCTGAGGACTCTGTCCTCAAAAGCACCTTTTTTCACTTTCGGCGCTCTCTGGAGCAAAAAAGACAAACGTCCAGCTTTTGCTGCCACAGCAAAAGTGCCAGCAGGGAAAAGTGATGCTGGTTCTCACTGCCTCCTGGAACCCCTTCAAATGCCCCAGACAATTTGGCCCTCTCTGCTTTCCTGAGGACTCTATCCGCAAAAGCACCTTTTTTCACTTTCGGCGCTCTCTGGAGCAAAAAAGACAAACGTCCAGCTTTTGCTGCCACAGCAAAGGTGCCAGCGGGGAAAAGTGATGCTGGTTCTCACTGCCTCCTGGAACCCCTTCAAATGCCCCAGACAATTTGGCCCTCTCTGCTTTCCTGCGCACTCTATCTGCAAAAGCACCTTTTTTCACTTTCGGCGCTGTCTGGAGCAAAAAAGACAAACGTCCAGCTTTTGCTGCCACAGCAAAAGTGCCAGCGGGGAAAAGTGATGCTGGTCCTCACTGCCTCCTGGAACCCCTTCAAATGCCCCAGACAATTTGGCCCTCTCTGCTTTCCTGAGGACTTTATCCTCAAAAGCACCTTTTTTCACTTTCGGCGCTCTCTGGAGCAAAAAAGACAAACGTCCAGCTTTTGCTGCCACAGCAAAAGTGCCAGTGGGGAAAAGTGATGCTGGTTCTCACTGCCTCCTGGAACCCCTTCAAATGCCCCAGACAATTTGGCCCTCTCTTCTTTCCTGCGCACTCTATCCGCTAAAGCACCTTTTTTCACTTTCGTCGCTCTCTGGAGCAAAAAAGACAAACGTCCAGCTTTTGCTGCCACAGCAAAGGTGCCAGCGGGGAAAAGTGATGCTGGTCCTCACTGCCTCCTGGAACCCCTTCAAATGCCCCAGACAATTTGGCCCTCTCTGCTTTCCTGAGCACTCTGTCCTCAAAAGCACCTTTTTTCACTTTCGGCGCTCTCTGGAGCAAAAAAGACAAACGTCCAGCTTTTGCTGCCACAGCAAAAGTGCCAGCAGGGAAAAGTGATGCTGGTTCTCACTGCCTCCTGGAACCCCTTCAAATGCCCCAGACAATTTGGCCCTCTCTGCTTTCCTGAGGACTTTATCCTCAAAAGCACCTTTTTTCACTTTCGGCGCTCTCTGGAGCAAAAAAGACAAACGTCCAGCTTTTGCTGCCACAGCAAAGGTGCCAGCGGGGAAAAGTGATGCTGGTTCTCACTGCCTCCTGGAACCCCTTCAAATGCCCCAGACAATTTGGCCCTCTCTGCTTTCCTGCGCACTCTATCTGCAAAAGCACCTTTTTTCACTTTCGGCGCTGTCTGGAGCAAAAAAGACAAACGTCCAGCTTTTGCTGCCACAGCAAAAGTGCCAGCGGGGAAAAGTGATGCTGGTCCTCACTGCCTCCTGGAACCCCTTCAAATGCCCCAGACAATTTGGCCCTCTCTGCTTTCCTGAGGACTTTATCCTCAAAAGCACCTTTTTTCACTTTCGGCGCTCTCTGGAGCAAAAAAGACAAACGTCCAGCTTTTGCTGCCACAGCAAAAGTGCCAGTGGGGAAAAGTGATGCTGGTTCTCACTGCCTCCTGGAACCCCTTCAAATGCCCCAGACAATTTGGCCCTCTCTTCTTTCCTGCGCACTCTATCCGCTAAAGCACCTTTTTTCACTTTCGTCGCTCTCTGGAGCAAAAAAGACAAACGTCCAGCTTTTGCTGCCACAGCAAAGGTGCCAGCGGGGAAAAGTGATGCTGGTCCTCACTGCCTCCTGGAACCCCTTCAAATGCCCCAGACAATTTGGCCCTCTCTGCTTTCCTGAGCACTCTATCCTCAAAAGCACCTTTTTTCACTTTCGGCGCTCTCTGGAGCAAAAAAGACAAACGTCCAGCTTTTGCTGCCACAGCAAAGGTGCCAGCGGGGAAAAGTGATGCTGGTCCTCACTGCCTCCTGGAACCCCTTCAAATGCCCCAGACAATTTG
This sequence comes from Vanellus vanellus, assembly GCF_965231255.1. NCBI lineage: Eukaryota > Metazoa > Chordata > Aves > Charadriiformes > Charadriidae > Vanellus > Vanellus vanellus. Next base: position 130,142 of record NW_028128895.1, on the reverse strand, counting down.
GCCCTCTCTGCTTTCCTGAGGACTCTATCCTCAAAAGCACCTTTTTTCACTTTCGGCGCTGTCTGGAGCAAAAAAGACAAACGTCCAGCTTTTGCTGCCACAGCAAAAGTGCCAGCAGGGAAAAGTGATGCTGGTCCTCACTGCCTCCTGGAACCCCTTCAAATGCCCCAGACAATTTGGCCCTCTCTGCTTTCCTGAGGACTTTATCCTCAAAAGCACCTTTTTTCACTTTCGGCGCTCTCTGGAGCAAAAAAGACAAACGTCCAGCTTTTGCTGCCACAGCAAAGATGCCATCGGGGAAAAGTGATGCTGGTTCTCACTGCCTCCTGGAACCCCTTCAAATGCCCCATACAATTTGGCCCTCTCTGCTTTCCTGAGGACTCTATCCTCAAAAGCACCTTTTTTCACTTTCGGCGCTCTCTGGAGCAAAAAAGACAAACGTCCAGCTTTTGCTGCCACAGCAAAGGTGCCAGCGGGGAAAAGTGATGCTGGTCCTCACTGCCTCCTGGAACCCCTTCAAATGCCCCAGACAATTTGGCCCTCTCTGCTTTCCTGAGCACTCTATCCTCAAAAGCACCTTTTTTCACTTTCGGCGCTCTCTGGAGCAAAAAAGACAAACGTCCAGCTTTTGCTGCCACAGCAAAGGTGCCAGCGGGGAAAAGTGATGCTGATTCTCACTGCCTCCTTGAACCCCTTCAAATGCCCCAGACAATTTGGCCCTCTCTGCTTTCCTGAGGACTCTGTCCTCAAAAGCACCTTTTTTCACTTTCGGCGCTGTCTGGAGCAAAAAAGACAAACGTCCAGCTTTTGCTGCCACAGCAAAAGTGCCAACAGGGAAAAGTGATGCTGGTTCTCACTGCCTCCTGGAACCCCTTCAAATGCCCCAGACAATTTGGCCCTCTCTGCTTTCCTGAGGACTCTATCCGCAAAAGCACCTTTTTTCACTTTCGGCGCTCTCTGGAGCAAAAAAGACAAACTTCCAGCTTTTGCTGCCACAGCAAAGGTGCCAGCGGGGAAAAGTGATGCTGGTTCTCACTGCCTCCTGGAACCCCTTCAAATGCCCCAGACAATTTGGCCCTCTCTGCTTTCCTGCGCACTCTATCTGCAAAAGCACCTTTTTTCACTTTCGGCGCTGTCTGGAGCAAAAAAGACAAACGTCCAGCTTTTGCTGCCACAGCAAAAGTGCCAGCGGGGAAAAGTGATGCTGGTCCTCACTGCCTCCTGGAACCCCTTCAAATGCCCCAGACAATTTGGTCCTCTCTGCTTTCCTGAGTACTCTATCCTCAAAAGCACCTTTTTTCACTTTCGGCGCACTCAGGAGCAAAAAAGACAAACGTCCAGCTTTTGCTGCCACAGCAAAAGTGCCAGCGGGGAAAAGTGATGCTGGTCCTCACTGCCTCCTGGAACCCCTTCAAATGCCCCAGACAATTTGGCCCTCTCTGCTTTCCTGAGGACTTTATCCTCAAAAGCACCTTTTTTCACTTTCGGCGCTCTCTGGAGCAAAAAAGACAAACGTCCAGCTTTTGCTGCCACAGCAAAGATGCCAGCGGGGAAAAGTGATGCTGGTTCTCACTGCCTCCTGGAACCCCTTCAAATGCCCCAGACAATTTGGCCCTCTCTGCTTTCCTGAGGACTCTATCCTCAAAAGCACCTTTTTTCACTTTCGGCGCTCTCTGGAGCAAAAAAGACAAACGTCCAGCTTTTGCTGCCACAGCAAAGGTGCCAGCGGGGAAAAGTGATGCTGGTCCTCACTGCCTCCTGGAACCCCTTCAAATGCCCCAGACAATTTGGCCCTCTCTGCTTTCCTGAGGACTCTATCCTCAAAAGCACCTTTTTTCACTTTCGGCGCTCTCTGGAGCAAAAAAGACAAACGTCCAGCTTTTGCTGCCACAGCAAAAGTGCCAGTGGGGAAAAGTGATGCTGGTTCTCACTGCCTCCTGGAACCCCTTCAAATGCCCCAGACAATTTGGCCCTCTCTTCTTTCCTGCGCACTCTATCCGCTAAAGCACCTTTTTTCACTTTCGTCGCTCTCTGGAGCAAAAAAGACAAACGTCCAGCTTTTGCTGCCACAGCAAAGGTGCCAGCGGGGAAAAGTGATGCTGGTCCTCACTGCCTCCTGGAACCCCTTCAAATGCCCCAGACAATTTGGCCCTCTCTGCTTTCCTGAGCACTCTATCCTCAAAAGCACCTTTTTTCACTTTCGGCACTCTCTGGAGCAAAAAAGACAAATGTCCAGCTTTTGCTGCCACAGCAAAGGTGCCAGCGGGGAAAAGTGATGCTGATTCTCACTGCCTCCTTGAACCCCTTCAAATGCCCCAGACAATTTGGCCCTCTCTGCTTTCCTGAGGACTCTGTCCTCAAAAGCACCTTTTTTCACTTTCGGCGCTCTCTGGAGCAAAAAAGACAAACGTCCAGCTTTTGCTGCCACAGCAAAGATGCCAGCGGGGAAAAGTGATGCTGGTTCTCACTGCCTCCTGGAACCCCTTCAAATGCCCCAGACAATTTGGCCCTCTCTGCTTTCCTGAGGACTTTATCCTCAAAAGCACCTTTTTTCACTTTCGGCGCTCTCTGGAGCAAAAAAGACAAACGTCCAGCTTTTCCTGCCACAGCAAAGATGCCAGCGGGGAAAAGTGATGCTGGTTCTCACTGCCTCCTGGAACCCCTTCAAATGCCCCAGACAATTTGGCCCTCTCTGCTTTCCTGAGCACTCTATCCGCTAAAGCACCTTTTTTCACTTTCGGCGCTCTCTGGAGCAAAAAAGACAAACGTCCAGCTTTTGCTGCCACAGCAAAAGTGCCAGCGGGGAAAAGTGATGCTGGTTCTCACTGCCTCCTGGAACCCCTTCAAATGCCCCAGACAATTTGGCCCTCTCTGCTTTCCTGAGGACTCTATCCTCAAAAGCACCTTTTTTCACTTTCGGCGCTCTCTGGAGCAAAAAAGACAAACGTCCAGCTTTTGCTGCCACAGCAAAGGTGCCAGAGGGGAAAAGTGATGCTGGTCCTCACTGCCTCCTGGAACCCCTTCAAATGCCCCAGACAATTTGGCCCTCTCTGCTTTCCTGAGGACTTTATCCTCAAAAGCACCTTTTTTCACTTTCGGCGCTCTCTGGAGCAAAAAAGACAAACGTCCAGCTTTTGCTGCCACAGCAAAGATGCCAGCGGGGAAAAGTGATGCTGGTTCTCACTGCCTCCTGGAACCCCTTCAAATGCCCCAGACAATTTGGCCCTCTCTGCTTTCCTGAGGACTCTATCCTCAAAAGCACCTTTTTTCACTTTCGGCGCTCTCTGGAGCAAAAAAGACAAACGTCCAGCTTTTGCTGCCAGAGCAAAGGTGCCAGCGGGGAAAAGTGATGCTGGTCCTCACTGCCTCCTGGAACCCCTTCAAATGCCCCATACAATTTGGCCCTCTCTGCTTTCCTGAGCACTCTATCCTCAAAAGCACCTTTTTTCACTTTCGGCGCTCTCTGGAGCAAAAAAGACAAACGTCCAGCTTTTGCTGCCACAGCAAAGGTGCCAGCGGGGAAAAGTGATGCTGATTCTCACTGCCTCCTTGAACCCCTTCAAATGCCCCAGACAATTTGGCCCTCTCTGCTTTCCTGAGGACTCTGTCCTCAAAAGCACCTTTTTTCACTTTCGGCGCTCTCTGGAGCAAAAAAGACAAACGTCCAGCTTTTGCTGCCACAGCAAAAGTGCCAGCGGGGAAAAGTGATGCTGGTTCTCACTGCCTCCTGGAACCCCTTCAAATGCCCCAGACAATTTGGCCCTCTCTGCTTTCCTGAGGACTCTATCCTCAAAAGCACCTTTTTTCACTTTCGGCGCTCTCTGGAGCAAAAAAGACAAACGTCCAGCTTTTGCTGCCACAGCAAAGGTGCCAGCGGGGAAAAGTGATGCTGGTTCTCACTGCCTCCTGGAACCCCTTCAAATGCCCCAGACAATTTGGCCCTCTCTGCTTTCCTGCGCACTCTATCTGCAAAAGCACCTTTTTTCACTTTCGGCGCTGTCTGGAGCAAAAAAGACAAACGTCCAGCTTTTGCTGCCACAGCAAAAGTGCCAGCGGGGAAAAGTGATGCTGGTCCTCACTGCCTCCTGGAACCCCTTCAAATGCCCCAGACAATTTGGTCCTCTCTGCTTTCCTGAGTACTCTATCCTCAAAAGCACCTTTTTTCACTTTCGGCGCACTCTGGAGCAAAAAAGACAAACGTCCAGCTTTTGCTGCCACAGCAAAAGTGCCAGCGGGGAAAAGTGATGCTGGTCCTCACTGCCTCCTGGAACCCCTTCAAATGCCCCAGACAATTTGGCCCTCTCTGCTTTCCTGAGGACTTTATCCTCAAAAGCACCTTTTTTCACTTTCGGCGCTCTCTGGAGCAAAAAAGACAAACGTCCAGCTTTTGCTGCCACAGCAAAGATGCCAGCGGGGAAAAGTGATGCTGGTTCTCACTGCCTCCTGGAACCCCTTCAAATGCCCCAGACAATTTGGCCCTCTCTGCTTTCCTGAGGACTCTATCCTCAAAAGCACCTTTTTTCACTTTCGGCGCTCTCTGGAGCAAAAAAGACAAACGTCCAGCTTTTGCTGCCACAGCAAAGGTGCCAGCGGGGAAAAGTGATGCTGGTCCTCACTGCCTCCTGGAACCCCTTCAAATGCCCCAGACAATTTGGCCCTCTCTGCTTTCCTGAGGACTCTATCCTCAAAAGCACCTTTTTTCACTTTCGGCGCTCTCTGGAGCAAAAAAGACAAACGTCCAGCTTTTGCTGCCACAGCAAAAGTGCCAGTGGGGAAAAGTGATGCTGGTTCTCACTGCCTCCTGGAACCCCTTCAAATGCCCCAGACAATTTGGCCCTCTCTTCTTTCCTGCGCACTCTATCCGCTAAAGCACCTTTTTTCATTTTCGTCGCTCTCTGGAGCAAAAAAGACAAACGTCCAGCTTTTGCTGCCACAGCAAAGGTGCCAGCGGGGAAAAGTGATGCTGGTCCTCACTGCCTCCTGGAACCCCTTCAAATGCCCCAGACAATTTGGCCCTCTCTGCTTTCCTGAGCACTCTATCCTCAAAAGCACCTTTTTTCACTTTCGGCACTCTCTGGAGCAAAAAAGACAAATGTCCAGCTTTTGCTGCCACAGCAAAGGTGCCAGCGGGGAAAAGTGATGCTGATTCTCACTGCCTCCTTGAACCCCTTCAAATGCCCCAGACAATTTGGCCCTCTCTGCTTTCCTGAGGACTCTGTCCTCAAAAGCACCTTTTTTCACTTTCGGCGCTCTCTGGAGCAAAAAAGACAAACGTCCAGCTTTTGCTGCCACAGCAAAAGTGCCAGCAGGGAAAAGTGATGCTGGTTCTCACTGCCTCCTGGAACCCCTTCAAATGCCCCAGACAATTTGGCCCTCTCTGCTTTCCTGAGGACTCTATCCGCAAAAGCACCTTTTTTCACTTTCGTCGCTCTCTGGAGCAAAAAAGACAAACGTCCAGCTTTTGCTGCCACAGCAAAGGTGCCAGCGGGGAAAAGTGATGCTGGTTCTCACTGCCTCCTGGAACCCCTTCAAATGCCCCAGACAATTTGGCCCTCTCTGCTTTCCTGCGCACTCTATCCGCAAAAGCACCTTTTTTCACTTTCGGCGCTGTCTGGAGCAAAAAAGACAAACGTCCAGCTTTTGCTGCCACAGCAAAAGTGCCAGCGGGGAAAAGTGATGCTGGTCCTCACTGCCTCCTGGAACCCCTTCAAATGCCCCAGACAATTTGGTCCTCTCTGCTTTCCTGAGTACTTTATCCTCAAAAGCACCTTTTTTCACTTTCGGCGCACTCTGGAGCAAAAAAGACAAACGTCCAGCTTTTGCTGCCACAGCAAAAGTGCCAGCGGGGAAAAGTGATGCTGGTTCTCACTGCCTCCTGGAACCCCTTCAAATGCCCCAGACAATTTGGCCCTCTCTGCTTTCCTGAGGACTCTATCCTCAAAAGCACCTTTTTTCACTTTCGGCGCTCTCTGGAGCAAAAAAGACAAACGTCCAGCATTTGCTGCCACAGCAAAGATGCCAGCAGGGAAAAGTGATGCTGGTCCTCACTGCCTCCTGGAACCCCTTCAAATGCCCCAGACAATTTGGCCCTCTCTGCTTTCCTGAGGACTTTATCCTCAAAAGCACCTTTATTCACTTTCGGCGCTGTCTGGAGCAAAAAAGAGAAACGTCCAGCTTTTGCTGCCACAGCTAAGGTGCCAGCGGGGAAAAGTGATGCTGGTCCTCACTGCCTCCTGGAACCCCTTCAAATGCCCCAGACAATTTGGCCCTCTCTGCTTTCCTGAGGACTCTATCCTCAAAAGCACCTTTTTTCACTTTCGGCGCTCTCTGGAGCAAAAAAGACAAACGTCCAGCTTTTGCTGCCACAGCAAAAGTGCCAGCGGGGAAAAGTGATGCTGGTTCTCACTGCCTCCTGGAACCCCTTCAAATGCCCCAGACAATTTGGCCCTCTCTGCTTTCCTGAGGACTCTATCCCCAAAAGCACCTTTTTTCACTTTCGGCGCTCTCTGGAGCAAAAAAGACAAACGTCCAGCATTTGCTGCCACAGCAAAGGTGCCAGCAGGGAAAAGTGATGCTGGTCCTCACTGCCTCCTGGAACCCCTTCAAATGCCCCAGACAATTTGGCCCTCTCTGCTTTCCTGAGGACTTTATCCTCAAAAGCACCTTTATTCACTTTCGGCGCTGTCTGGAGCAAAAAAGACAAACGTCCAGCTTTTGCTGCCACAGCTAAAGTGCCAGCGGGGAAAAGTGATGCTGGTCCTCACTGCCTCCTGGAACCCCTTCAAATGCCCCAGACAATTTGGCCCTCTCTGCTTTCCTGAGGACTCTATCCTCAAAAGCACCTTTTTTCACTTTCGGCGCTCTCTGGAGCAAAAAAGACAAACGTCCAGCTTTTGCTGCCACAGCAAAGGTGCCAGCGGGGAAAAGTGATGCTGGTCCTCACTGCCTCCTGGAACCCCTTCAAATGCCCCAGACAATTTGGCCCTCTCTGCTTTCCTGAGCACTCTATCCTCAAAAGCACCTTTTTTCACTTTCGGCGCTGTTTGGAGCAAAAAAGACAAACGTCCAGATTTTGCTGCCACAGCAAAGGTGCCAGCGGGGAAAAGTGATGCTGGTCCTCACTGCCTCCTGGAACCCCTTCAAATGCCCCAGACAATTTGGCCCTCTCTGCTTTCCTGCGCACTCTATCCTCAAAAGCACCTTTTTTCACTTTCGGCACTCTCTGGAGCAAAAAAGACAAATGTCCAGCTTTTGCTGCCACAGCAAAGGTGCCAGCGGGGAAAAGTGATGCTGATTCTCACTGCCTCCTTGAACCCCTTCAAATGCCCCAGACAATTTGGCCCTCTCTGCTTTCCTGAGGACTCTGTCCTCAAAAGCACCTTTTTTCACTTTCGGCGCTCTCTGGAGCAAAAAAGACAAACGTCCAGCTTTTGCTGCCACAGCAAAAGTGCCAGCAGGGAAAAGTGATGCTGGTTCTCACTGCCTCCTGGAACCCCTTCAAATGCCCCAGACAATTTGGCCCTCTCTGCTTTCCTGAGGACTCTATCCGCAAAAGCACCTTTTTTCACTTTCGGCGCTCTCTGGAGCAAAAAAGACAAACGTCCAGCTTTTGCTGCCACAGCAAAGGTGCCAGCGGGGAAAAGTGATGCTGGTTCTCACTGCCTCCTGGAACCCCTTCAAATGCCCCAGACAATTTGGCCCTCTCTGCTTTCCTGCGCACTCTATCCGCAAAAGCACCTTTTTTCACTTTCGGCGCTGTCTGGAGCAAAAAAGACAAACGTCCAGCTTTTGCTGCCACAGCAAAAGTGCCAGCGGGGAAAAGTGATGCTGGTCCTCACTGCCTCCTGGAACCCCTTCAAATGCCCCAGACAATTTGGTCCTCTCTGCTTTCCTGAGTACTCTATCCTCAAAAGCACCTTTTTTCACTTTCGGCGCACTCTGGAGCAAAAAAGACAAACGTCCAGCTTTTGCTGCCACAGCAAAAGTGCCAGCGGGGAAAAGTGATGCTGGTTCTCACTGCCTCCTGGAACCCCTTCAAATGCCCCAGACAATTTGGCCCTCTCTGCTTTCCTGAGGACTCTATCCTCAAAAGCACCTTTTTTCACTTTCGGCGCTCTCTGGAGCAAAAAAGACAAACGTCCAGCTTTTGCTGCCACAGCAAAAGTGCCAGCGGGGAAAAGTGATGCTGGTTCTCACTGCCTCCTGGAACCCCTTCAAATGCCCCAGACAATTTGGCCCTCTCTGCTTTCCTGAGGACTCTATCCCCAAAAGCACCTTTTTTCACTTTCGGCGCTCTCTGGAGCAAAAAAGACAAACGTCCAGCATTTGCTGCCACAGCAAAGGTGCCAGCAGGGAAAAGTGATGCTGGTCCTCACTGCCTCCTGGAACCCCTTCAAATGCCCCAGACAATTTGGCCCTCTCTGCTTTCCTGAGGACTTTATCCTCAAAAGCACCTTTATTCACTTTCGGCGCTGTCTGGAGCAAAAAAGACAAACGTCCAGCTTTTGCTGCCACAGCAAAAGTGCCAGCGGGGAAAAGTGATGCTGGTTCTCACTGCCTCCTGGAACCCCTTAAAATGCCCCAGGCAATTTGGCCCTCTCTGCTTTCCTGAGGACTCTATCCTCAAAAGCACCTTTTTTCACTTTCGGCGCTCTCTGGAGCAAAAAAGACAAACGTCCAGCATTTGCTGCCACAGCAAAGGTGCCAGCGGGGAAAAGTGATGCTGGTCCTCACTGCCTCCTGGAACCCCTTCAAATGCCCCAGACAATTTGGCCCTCTCTGCTTTCCTGAGGACTTTATCCTCAAAAGCACCTTTTTTCACTTTCGGCGCTGTTTGGAGCAAAAAAGACAAACGTCCAGATTTTGCTGCCACAGCAAAGGTGCCAGCGGGGAAAAGTGATGCTGGTCCTCACTGCCTCCTGGAACCCCTTCAAATGCCCCAGACAATTTGGCCCTCTCTGCTTTCCTGAGCACTCTATCTTCAAAAGCACCTTTTTTCACTTTCGGCGCTCTCTGGAGCAAAAAAGACAAACGTCCAGCTTTTGCTGCCACAGCAAAGGTGCCAGCGGGGAAAAGTGATGCTGGTTCTCACTGCCTCCTGGAACCCCTTCAAATGCCCCAGACAATTTGGCCCTCTCTGCTTTCCTGAGGACTCTGTCCTCAAAAGCACCTTTTTTCACTTTCGGCGCTCTCTGGAGCAAAAAAGACAAACGTCCAGCTTTTGCTGCCACAGCAAAGGTGCCAGCGGGGAAAAGTGATGCTGGTTCTCACTGCCTCCTGGAACCCCTTCAAATGCCCCAGACAATTTGGCCCTCTCTGCTTTCCTGCGCACTCTATCCGCAAAAGCACCTTTTTTCACTTTCGGCGCTGTCTGGAGCAAAAAAGACAAACGTCCAGCTTTTGCTGCCACAGCAAAAGTGCCAGCGGGGAAAAGTGATGCTGGTCCTCACTGCCTCCTGGAACCCCTTCAAATGCCCCAGACAATTTGGTCCTCTCTGCTTTCCTGAGTACTCTATCCTCAAAAGCACCTTTTTTCACTTTCGGCGCACTCTGGAGCAAAAAAGACAAACGTCCAGCTTTTGCTGCCATAGCAAAAGTGCCAGCGGGGAAAAGTGATGCTGGTTCTCACTGCCTCCTGGAACCCCTTCAAATGCCCCAGACAATTTGGCCCTCTCTGCTTTCCTGAGGACTCTATCCTCAAAAGCACCTTTTTTCACTTTCGGCGCTCTCTGGAGCAAAAAAGACAAACGTCCAGCTTTTGCTGCCACAGCAAAAGTGCCAGCGGGGAAAAGTGATGCTGGTTCTCACTGCCTCCTGGAACCCCTTCAAATGCCCCAGACAATTTGGCCCTCTCTGCTTTCCTGAGGACTCTATCCCCAAAAGCACCTTTTTTCACTTTCGGCGCTCTCTGGAGCAAAAAAGACAAACGTCCAGCATTTGCTGCCACAGCAAAGGTGCCAGCAGGGAAAAGTGATGCTGGTCCTCACTGCCTCCTGGAACCCCTTCAAATGCCCCAGACAATTTGGCCCTCTCTGCTTTCCTGAGGACTTTATCCTCAAAAGCACCTTTTATTCACTTTCGGCGCTGTCTGGAGCAAAAAAGACAAACGTCCAGCTTTTGCTGCCACAGCAAAGGTGCCAGCGGGGAAAAGTGATGTTGGTTCTCACTGCCTCCTGGAACCCCTTCAAATGCCCCAGACAATTTGGCCCTCTCTGCTTTCCTGAGGACTTTATCCTCAAAAGCACCTTTTTTCACTTTCGGCGCTCTCTGGAGCAAAAAAGACAAACGTCCAGCTTTTGCTGCCACAGCAAAGGTGCCAGCGGGGAAAAGTGATGCTGGTCCTCACTGCCTCCTGGAACCCCTTCAAATGCCCCAGACAATTTGGCCCTCTCTGCTTTCCTGAGCACTCTGTCCTCAAAAGCACCTTTTTTCACTTTCGGCGCTCTCTGGAGCAAAAAAGACAAACGTCCAGCTTTTGCTGCCACAGCAAAAGTGCCAGCAGGGAAAAGTGATGCTGGTTCTCACTGCCTCCTGGAACCCCTTCAAATGCCCCAGACAATTTGGCCCTCTCTGCTTTCCTGAGGACTCTATCCGCAAAAGCACCTTTTTTCACTTTCGGCGCTCTCTGGAGCAAAAAAGACAAACGTCCAGCTTTTGCTGCCACAGCAAAGGTGCCAGCGGGGAAAAGTGATGCTGGTTCTCACTGCCTCCTGGAACCCCTTCAAATGCCCCAGGCAATTTGGCCCTCTCTGCTTTCCTGCGCACTCTATCTGCAAAGCACCTTTTTTCACTTTCGGCGCTGTCTGGAGCAAAAAAGACAAACGTCCAGCTTTTGCTGCCACAGTAAAAGTGCCAGCGGGGAAAAGTGATGCTGGTCCTCACTGCCTCCTGGAACCCCTTCAAATGCCGCAGACAATTTGGTCCTCTCTGCTTTCCTGAGTACTCTATCCTCAAAAGCACCTTTTTTCACTTTCGGCGCACTCTGGAGCAAAAAAGACAAACGTCCAGCTTTTGCTGCCACAGCAAAAGTTCCAGCGGGGAAAAGTGATGCTGGTCCTCACTGCCTCCTGGAACCCCTTCAAATGCCCCAGACAATTTGGCCCTCTCTGCTTTCCTGAGTACTCTATCCTCAAAAGCACCTTTTTTCACTTTCGGCGCTCTCTGGAGCAAAAAAGACAAACGTCCAGCTTTTGCTGCCACAGCAAAAGTGCCAGCGGGGAAAAAGTGATGCTGGTCCTCACTGCCTCCTGGAACCCCTTCAAATGCCCCAGACAATTTGGCCCTCTCTGCTTTCCTGAGGACTTTATCCTCAAAAGCACCTTTTTTCACTTTCGGCGCTGTTTGGAGCAAAAAAGACAAACGTCCAGCTTTTGCTGCCACAGCAAAGGTGCCAGCGGGGAAAAGTGATGCTGGTCCTCACTGCCTCCTGGAACCCCTTCAAATGCCCCAGACAATTTGGCCCTCTCTGCTTTCCTGAGTACTCTATCCTCAAAAGCACCTTTTTTCACTTTCGGCGCTCTGGAGCAAAAAAGACAAACGTCCAGCTTTTGCTGCCACAGCAAAGGTGCCAGCGGGGAAAAGTGATGCTGGTTCTCACTGCCTCCTGGAACCCCTTCAAATGCCCCAGACAATTTGGCCCTCTCTGCTTTCCTGAGGACTTTATCCTCAAAAGCACCTTTTTTCACTTTCGGCGCTCTCTGGAGCAAAAAAGACAAACGTCCAGCTTTTGCTGCCACAGCAAAGATGCCAGCGGGGAAAAGTGATGCTGGTTCTCACTGCCTCCTGGAACCCCTTCAAATGCCCCAGACAATTTGGCCCTCTCTGCTTTCCTGAGCACTCTATCCGCTAAAGCACCTTTTTCCACTTTCGGCGCTCTCTGGAGCAAAAAAGACAAACGTCCAGCTTTTGCTGCCACAGCAAAAGTGCCAGCGGGGAAAAGTGATGCTGGTTCTCACTGCCTCCTGGAACCCCTTCAAATGCCCCAGACAATTTGGCCCTCTCTGCTTTCCTGAGGACTCTATCCTCAAAAGCACCTTTTTTCACTTTTGGCGCTCTCTGGAGCAAAAAAGACAAACGTCCAGCTTTTGCTGCCACAGCAAAAGTGCCAGCGGGGAAAAGTGATGCTGGTTCTCACTGCCTCCTGGAACCCCTTCAAATGCCCCAGACAATTTGGCCCTCTCTGCTTTCCTGAGGACTCTATCCTCAAAAGCACCTTTTTTCACTTTCGGCGCTCTCTGGAGCAAAAAAGACAAACGTCCAGCTTTTGCTGCCACAGCAAAGATGCCAGCGGGGAAAAGTGAGGCTGGTTCTCACTGCCTCCTGGAACCCCTTCAAATGCCCCAGACAATTAGGCCTTCTCTGCTTTCCTGAGGACTTTATCCTCAAAAGCACCTTTTTTCACTTTCGGCGCTCTCTGGAGCAAAAAAGACAAACGTCCAGCTTTTGCTGCCACAGCAAAGGTGCCAGCGGGGAAAAGTGATGCTGGTTCTCACTGCCTCCTGGAACCCCTTCAAATGCCCCAGACAATTTGGCCCTCTCTGCTTTCCTGAGGACTCTATCCGCAAAAGCACCTTTTTTCACTTTCGGCGCTCTCTGGAGCAAAAAAGACAAACGTCCAGCTTTTGCTGCCACAGCAAAGATGCCAGCGGGGAAAAGTGAGGCTGGTTCTCACTGCCTCCTGGAACCCCTTCAAATGCCCCAGACAATTAGGCCTTCTCTGCTTTCCTGAGGACTTTATCCTCAAAAGCACCTTTTTTCACTTTCGGCGCTCTCTGGAGCAAAAAAGACAAACGTCCAGCTTTTCCTGCCACAGCAAAGATGCCAGCGGGGAAAAGTGATGCTGGTTCTCACTGCCTCCTGGAACCCCTTCAAATGCCCCAGACAATTTGGCCCTCTCTGCTTTCCTGAGCACTCTATCCGCTAAAGCACCTTTTTTCACTTTCGGCGCTCTCTGGAGCAAAAAAGACAAACGTCCAGCTTTTGCTGCCACAGCAAAAGTGCCAGCGGGGAAAAGTGATGCTGGTTCTCACTGCCTCCTGGAACCCCTTCAAATGCCCCAGACAATTTGGCCCTCTCTGCTTTCCTGAGGACTCTATCCTCAAAAGCACCTTTTTTCACTTTCGGCGCTCTCTGGAACAAAAAAGACAAACGTCCAGCTTTTGCTGCCACAGCAAAGGTGCCAGCGGGGAAAAGTGATGCTGGTCCTCACTGCCTCCTGGAACCCCTTCAAATGTCCCAGACAATTTGGCCCTCTCTGCTTTCCTGAGGACTCTGTCCTCAAAAGCACCTTTTTTCACTTTCGGCGCTCTCTGGAGCAAAAAAGACAAACGTCCAGCTTTTGCTGCCACAGCAAAAGTGCCAGCGGGGAAAAGTGATGCTGGTTCTCACTGCCTCCTGGAACCCCTTCAAATGCCCCAGACAATTTGGCCCTCTCTGCTTTCCTGAGCACTCTATCCTCAAAAGCACCTTTTTTCACTTTCGGCGCTCTCTGGAGCAAAAAAGACAAACGTCCAGCTTTTGCTGCCACAGCAAAGGTGCCAGCGGGGAAAAGTGATGCTGGTTCTCACTGCCTCCTGGAACCCCTTCAAATGCCCCAGACAATTTGGCCCTCTCTTCTTTCCTGCGCACTCTATCTGCAAAAGCACCTTTTTTCACTTTCGGCGCTGTCTGGAGCAAAAAAGACAAACGTCCAGCTTTTGCTGCCACAGCAAAAGTGCCAGCGGGGAAAAGTGATGCTGGTCCTCACTGCCTCCTGGAACCCCTTCAAATGCCCCAGACAATTTGGCCCTCTCTGCTTTCCTGAGGACTTTATCCTCAAAAGCACCTTTTTTCACTTTCGGCGCTGTTTGGAGCAAAAAAGACAAACGTCCAGCTTTTGCTGCCACAGCAAAGGTGCCAGCGGGGAAAAGTGATGCTGGTCCTCACTGCCTCCTGGAACCCCTTCAAATGCCCCAGACAATTTGGCCCTCTCTGCTTTCCTGAGTACTCTATCCTCAAAAGCACCTTTTTTCACTTTCGGCGCTGTCTGGAGCAAAAAAGACAAACGTCCAGCTTTTGCTGCCACAGCAAAGGTGCCAGCGGGGAAAAGTGATGCTGGTTCTCACTGCCTCCTGGAACCCCTTCAAATGCCCCAGACAATTTGGCCCTCTCTGCTTTCCTGAGGACTTTATCCTCAAAAGCACCTTTTTTCACTTTCGGCGCTCTCTGGAGCAAAAAAGACAAACGTCCAGCTTTTGCTGCCACAGCAAAGATGCCAGCGGGGAAAAGTGATGCTGGTTCTCACTGCCTCCTGGAACCCCTTCAAATGCCCCAGACAATTTGGCCCTCTCTGCTTTCCTGAGCACTCTATCCGCTAAAGCACCTTTTTCCACTTTCGGCGCTCTCTGGAGCAAAAAAGACAAACGTCCAGCTTTTGCTGCCACAGCAAAAGTGCCAGCGGGGAAAAGTGATGCTGGTTCTCACTGCCTCCTGGAACCCCTTCAAATGCCCCAGACAATTTGGCCCTCTCTGCTTTCCTGAGGACTCTATCCTCAAAAGCACCTTTTTTCACTTTTGGCGCTCTCTGGAGCAAAAAAGACAAACGTCCAGCTTTTGCTGCCACAGCAAAAGTGCCAGCGGGGAAAAGTGATGCTGGTTCTCACTGCCTCCTGGAACCCCTTCAAATGCCCCAGACAATTTGGCCCTCTCTGCTTTCCTGAGGACTCTATCCTCAAAAGCACCTTTTTTCACTTTCGGCGCTCTCTGGAGCAAAAAAGACAAACGTCCAGCTTTTGCTGCCACAGCAAAGATGCCAGCGGGGAAAAGTGAGGCTGGTTCTCACTGCCTCCTGGAACCCCTTCAAATGCCCCAGACAATTAGGCCTTCTCTGCTTTCCTGAGGACTTTATCCTCAAAAGCACCTTTTTTCACTTTCGGCGCTCTCTGGAGCAAAAAAGACAAACGTCCAGCTTTTGCTGCCACAGCAAAGGTGCCAGCGGGGAAAAGTGATGCTGGTTCTCACTGCCTCCTGGAACCCCTTCAAATGCCCCAGACAATTTGGCCCTCTCTGCTTTCCTGAGGACTCTATCCGCAAAAGCACCTTTTTTCACTTTCGGCGCTCTCTGGAGCAAAAAAGACAAACGTCCAGCTTTTGCTGCCACAGCAAAGATGCCAGCGGGGAAAAGTGAGGCTGGTTCTCACTGCCTCCTGGAACCCCTTCAAATGCCCCAGACAATTAGGCCTTCTCTGCTTTCCTGAGGACTTTATCCTCAAAAGCACCTTTTTTCACTTTCGGCGCTCTCTGGAGCAAAAAAGACAAACGTCCAGCTTTTCCTGCCACAGCAAAGATGCCAGCGGGGAAAAGTGATGCTGGTTCTCACTGCCTCCTGGAACCCCTTCAAATGCCCCAGACAATTTGGCCCTCTCTGCTTTCCTGAGCACTCTATCCGCTAAAGCACCTTTTTTCACTTTCGGCGCTCTCTGGAGCAAAAAAGACAAACGTCCAGCTTTTGCTGCCACAGCAAAAGTGCCAGCGGGGAAAAGTGATGCTGGTTCTCACTGCCTCCTGGAACCCCTTCAAATGCCCCAGACAATTTGGCCCTCTCTGCTTTCCTGAGGACTCTATCCTCAAAAGCACCTTTTTTCACTTTCGGCGCTCTCTGGAACAAAAAAGACAAACGTCCAGCTTTTGCTGCCACAGCAAAGGTGCCAGCGGGGAAAAGTGATGCTGGTCCTCACTGCCTCCTGGAACCCCTTCAAATGTCCCAGACAATTTGGCCCTCTCTGCTTTCCTGAGGACTCTGTCCTCAAAAGCACCTTTTTTCACTTTCGGCGCTCTCTGGAGCAAAAAAGACAAACGTCCAGCTTTTGCTGCCACAGCAAAAGTGCCAGCGGGGAAAAGTGATGCTGGTTCTCACTGCCTCCTGGAACCCCTTCAAATGCCCCAGACAATTTGGCCCTCTCTGCTTTCCTGAGCACTCTATCCTCAAAAGCACCTTTTTTCACTTTCGGCGCTCTCTGGAGCAAAAAAGACAAACGTCCAGCTTTTGCTGCCACAGCAAAGGTGCCAGCGGGGAAAAGTGATGCTGGTTCTCACTGCCTCCTGGAACCCCTTCAAATGCCCCAGACAATTTGGCCCTCTCTTCTTTCCTGCGCACTCTATCTGCAAAAGCACCTTTTTTCACTTTCGGCGCTGTCTGGAGCAAAAAAGACAAACGTCCAGCTTTTGCTGCCACAGCAAAAGTGCCAGCGGGGAAAAGTGATGCTGGTCCTCACTGCCTCCTGGAACCCCTTCAAATGCCCCAGACAATTTGGCCCTCTCTTCTTTCCTGCGCACTCTATCCGCAAAAGCACCTTTTTTCACTTTCGTCGCTCTCTGGAGCAAAAAAGACAAACGTCCAGCTTTTGCTGCCACAGCAAAGGTGCCAGCGGGGAAAAGTGATGCTGGTCCTCACTGCCTCCTGGAACCCCTTCAAATGCCCCAGACAATTTGGCCCTCTCTGCTTTCCTGAGGACTCTATCCTCAAAAGCACCTTTTTTCACTTTCGGCGCTCTCTGGAGCAAAAAAGACAAACGTCCAGCTTTTGCTGCCACAGCAAAGGTGCCAGTGGGGAAAAGTGATGCTGGTCCTCACTGCCTCCTGGAACCCCTTCAAATGCCCCAGACAATTTGGTCCTCTCTGCTTTCCTGAGTACTCTATCCTCAAAAGCACCTTTTTTCACTTTCGGCGCACTCTGGAGCAAAAAAGACAAACGTCCAGCTTTTGCTGCCACAGCAAAAGTGCCAGCGGGGAAAAGTGATGCTGGTCCTCACTGCCTCCTGGAACCCCTTCAAATGCCCCAGACAATTTGGCCCTCTCTGCTTTCCTGAGGACTTTATCCTCAAAAGCACCTTTTTTCACTTTCGGCGCTCTCTGGAGCAAAAAAGACAAACGTCCAGCTTTTGCTGCCACAGCAAAGATGCCAGCGGGGAAAAGTGATGCTGGTTCTCACTGCCTCCTGGAACCCCTTCAAATGCCCCAGACAATTTGGCCCTCTCTGCTTTCCTGAGGACTCTATCCTCAAAAGCACCTTTTTTCATTTTCGGCGCTCTCTGGAGCAAAAAAGACAAACGTCCAGCTTTTGCTGCCACAGCAAAGGTGCCAGCGGGGAAAAGTGATGCTGGTTCTCACTGCCTCCTGGAACCCCTTCAAATGTCCCAGACAATTTGGCCCTCTCTGCTTTCCTGAGGACTCTATCCTCAAAAGCACCTTTTTTCACTTTCGGCGCTCTCTGGAGCAAAAAAGACAAACGTCCAGCTTTTGCTGCCACAGCAAAGGTGCCAGCGGGGAAAAGTGATGCTGATTTCTCACTGCCTCCTTGAACCCCTTCAAATGCCCCAGACAATTTGGCCCTCTCTGCTTTCCTGAGTACTCTGTCCTCAAAAGCACCTTTTTCACTTTCGGCGCTCTCTGGAGCAAAAAAAGACAAACGTCCAGCTTTTGCTGCCACAGCAAAAGTGCCAGCAGGGAAAAGTGATGCTGGTTCTCACTGCCTCCTGGAACCCCTTCAAATGCCCCAGACAATTTGGCCCTCTCTGCTTTCCTGAGGACTCTATCCTCAAAAGCACCTTTTTTCACTTTCGGCGCTCTCTGGAGCAAAAAAGACAAACGTCCAGCTTTTGCTGCCACAGCAAAGGTGCCAGCGGGGAAAAGTGATGCTGGTTCTCACTGCCTCCTGGAACCCCTTCAAATGCCCCAGACAATTTGGCCCTCTCTGCTTTCCTGAGGACTCTATCCTCAAAAGCACCTTTTTTCACTTTCGGCGCTCTCTGGAGCAAAAAAGACAAACGTCCAGCTTTTGCTGCCACAGCAAAGGTGCCAGCGGGGAAAAGTGATGCTGGTCCTCACTGCCTCCTGGAACCCCTTCAAATGCCCCAGACAATTTGGCCCTCTCTGCTTTCCTGAGGACTCTATCCTCAAAAGCACCTTTTTTCACTTTCGGCGCTCTCTGGAGCAAAAAAGACAAACGTCCAGCTTTTGCTGCCACAGCAAAAGTGCCAGTGGGGAAAAGTGATGCTGGTTCTCACTGCCTCCTGGAACCCCTTCAAATGCCCCAGACAATTTGGCCCTCTCTTCTTTCCTGCGCACTCTATCCGCTAAAGCACCTTTTTTCACTTTCGTCGCTCTCTGGAGCAAAAAAGACAAACGTCCAGCTTTTGCTGCCACAGCAAAGGTGCCAGCGGGGAAAAGTGATGCTGGTCCTCACTGCCTCCTGGAACCCCTTCAAATGCCCCAGACAATTTGGCCCTCTTTGCTTTCCTGAGCACTCTATCCTCAAAAGCACCTTTTTTCACTTTCGGCGCACTCTGGAGCAAAAAAGACAAACGTCCAGCTTTTGCTGCCACAGCAAAGGTGCCAGCGGGGAAAAGTGATGCTGATTCTCACTGCCTCCTTGAACCCCTTCAAATGCCCCAGACAATTTGGCCCTCTCTGCTTTCCTGAGGACTCTGTCCTCAAAAGCACCTTTTTTCACTTTCGGCGCTCTCTGGAGCAAAAAAGACAAACGTCCAGCTTTTGCTGCCACAGCAAAAGTGCCAGCAGGGAAAAGTGATGCTGGTTCTCACTGCCTCCTGGAACCCCTTCAAATGCCCCAGACAATTTGGCCCTCTCTGCTTTCCTGAGGACTCTATCCTCAAAAGCACCTTTTTTCACTTTCGGCGCTCTCTGGAGCAAAAAAGACAAACGTCCAGCTTTTGCTGCCACAGCAAAGGTGCCAGCGGGGAAAAGTGATGCTGGTTCTCACTGCCTCCTGGAACCCCTTCAAATGCCCCAGACAATTTGGCCCTCTCTGCTTTCCTGCGCACTCTATCCGCAAAAGCACCTTTTTTCACTTTCGGCGCTGTCTGGAGCAAAAAAGACAAACGTCCAGCTTTTGCTGCCACAGCAAAAGTGCCAGCGGGGAAAAGTGATGCTGGTCCTCACTGCCTCCTGGAACCCCTTCAAATGCCCCAGACAATTTGGTCCTCTCTGCTTTCCTGAGTACTCTATCCTCAAAAGCACCTTTTTTCACTTTCGGCGCACTCTGGAGCAAAAAAGACAAACGTCCAGCTTTTGCTGCCACAGCAAAAGTGCCAGCGGGGAAAAGTGATGCTGGTTCTCACTGCCTCCTGGAACCCCTTCAAATGCCCCAGACAATTTGGCCCTCTCTGCTTTCCTGAGGACTCTATCCTCAAAAGCACCTTTTTTCACTTTCGGCGCTCTCTGGAGCAAAAAAGACAAACGTCCAGCTTTTGCTGCCACAGCAAAAGTGCCAGCGGGGAAAAGTGATGCTGGTTCTCACTGCCTCCTGGAACCCCTTCAAATGCCCCAGACAATTTGGCCCTCTCTGCTTTCCTGAGGACTCTATCCCCAAAAGCACCTTTTTTCACTTTCGGCGCTCTCTGGAGCAAAAAAGACAAACGTCCAGCATTTGCTGCCACAGCAAAGGTGCCAGCGGGGAAAAGTGATGCTGGTCCTCACTGCCTCCTGGAACCCCTTCAAATGCCCCAGACAATTTGGCCCTCTCTGCTTTCCTGAGGACTTTATCCTCAAAAGCACCTTTATTCACTTTCGGCGCTGTCTGGAGCAAAAAAGACAAACGTCCAGCTTTTGCTGCCACAGCTAAGGTGCCAGCGGGGAAAAGTGATGCTGGTCCTCACTGCCTCCTGGAACCCCTTCAAATGCCCCAGACAATTTGGCCCTCTCTGCTTTCCTGAGGACTCTATCCTCAAAAGCACCTTTTTTCACTTTCGGCGCTCTCTGGAGCAAAAAAGACAAACGTCCAGCTTTTGCTGCCACAGCAAAGGTGCCAGCGGGGAAAAGTGATGCTGGTCCTCACTGCCTCCTGGAACCCCTTCAAATGCCCCAGACAATTTGGCCCTCTCTGCTTTCCTGAGGACTTTATCCTCAAAAGCACCTTTTTTCACTTTCGGCGCTCTCTGGAGCAAAAAAGACAAACGTCCAGCTTTTGCTGCCACAGCAAAGGTGCCAGCGGGGAAAAGTGATGCTGGTCCTCACTGCCTCCTGGAACCCCTTCAAATGCCCCAGACAATTTGGCCCTCTCTGCTTTCCTGAGTACTCTATCCTCAAAAGCACCTTTTTTCACTTTCGGCGCTCTCTGGAGCAAAAAAGACAAACGTCCAGCTTTTGCTGCCACAGCAAAGGTGCCAGCGGGGAAAAGTGATGCTGGTTCTCACTGCCTCCTGGAACCCCTTCAAATGCCCCAGACAATTTGGCCCTCTCTGCTTTCCTGAGCACTCTATCCGCTAAAGCACCTTTTTTCACTTTCGGCGCTCTCTGGAACAAAAAAGACAAACGTCCAGCTTTTGCTGCCACAGCAAAAGTGCCAGCGGGGAAAAGTGATGCTGGTTCTCACTGCCTCCTGGAACCCCTTCAAATGCCCCAGACAATTTGGCCCTCTCTGCTTTCCTGAGGACTCTATCCTCAAAAGCACCTTTTTTCACTTTCGGCGCTCTCTGAAGCAAAAAAGACAAACGTCCAGCTTTTGCTGCCACAGCAAAGGTGCCAGAGGGGAAAAGTGATGCTGGTCCTCACTGCCTCCTGGAACCCCTTCAAATCCCCCAGACAATTTGGCCCTCTCTGCTTTCCTGAGGACTCTGTCCTCAAAAGCACCTTTTTTCACTTTCGGCGCTCTCTGGAGCAAAAAAGACAAACGTCCAGCTTTTGCTGCCACAGCAAAAGTGCCAGCAGGGAAAAGTGATGCTGGTTCTCACTGCCTCCTGGAACCCCTTCAAATGCCCCAGACAATTTGGCCCTCTCTGCTTTCCTGAGGACTCTATCCTCAAAAGCACCTTTTTTCACTTTCGGCGCTCTCTGGAGCAAAAAAGACAAACGTCCAGCTTTTGCTGCCACAGCAAAGGTGCCAGTGGGGAAAAGTGATGCTGGTTCTCACTGCCTCCTGGAACCCCTTCAAATGCCCCAGACAATTTGGCCCTCTCTGCTTTCCTGCGCACTCTATCTGCAAAAGCACCTTTTTTCACTTTCGGCGCTGTCTGGAGCAAAAAAGACAAACGTCCAGCTTTTGCTGCCACAGCAAAAGTGCCAGCGGGGAAAAGTGATGCTGGTCCTCACTGCCTCCTGGAACCCCTTCAAATGCCCCAGACAATTTGGTCCTCTCTGCTTTCCTGAGTACTCTATCCTCAAAAGCACCTTTTTTCACTTTCGGCGCACTCTGGAGCAAAAAAGACAAACGTCCAGCTTTTGCTGCCACAGCAAAAGTGCCAGCGGGGAAAAGTGATGCTGGTCCTCACTGCCTCCTGGAACCCCTTCAAATGCCCCAGACAATTTGGCCCTCTCTGCTTTCCTGAGTACTCTATCCTCAAAAGCACCTTCTTTCACTTTCGGCGCACTCTGGAGCAAAAAAGACAAACGTCCAGCTTTTCCTGCCACAGCAAAAGTGCCAGCGGGGAAAAGTGATGCTGGTCCTCACTGCCTCCTGGAACCCCTTCAAATGCCCCAGACAATTTGGCCCTCTCTGCTTTCCTGAGGACTTTATCCTCAAAAGCACCTTTTTTCACTTTCGGCGCTGTTTGGAGCAAAAAAGACAAACGTCCAGCTTTTGCTGCCACAGCAAAGGTGCCAGCGGGGAAAAGTGATGCTGGTCCTCACTGCCTCCTGGAACCCCTTCAAATGCCCCAGACAATTTGGCCCTCTCTGCTTTCCTGAGTACTCTATCCTCAAAAGCACCTTTTTTCACTTTCGGCGCTGTCTGGAGCAAAAAAGACAAACGTCCAGCTTTTGCTGCCACAGCAAAGGCGCCAGCGGGGAAAAGTGATGCTGGTTCTCACTGCCTCCTGGAACCCCTTCAAATGCCCCAGACAATTTGGCCCTCTCTGCTTTCCTGAGGACTTTATCCTCAAAAGCACCTTTTTTCACTTTCGGCGCTGTCTGGAGCAAAAAAGACAAACGTCCAGCTTTTGCTGCCACAGCAAAGATGCCAGCGGGGAAAAGTGATGCTGGTTCTCACTGTCTCCTGGAACCCCTTCAAATGCCCCAGACAATTTGGCCCTCTCTGCTTTCCTGAGCACTCTATCCGCTAAAGCACCTTTTTCCACTTTCGGCGCTCTCTGGAGCAAAAAAGACAAACGTCCAGCTTTTGCTGCCACAGCAAAAGTGCCAGCGGGGAAAAGTGATGCTGGTTCTCACTGCCTCCTGGAACCCCTTCAAATGCCCCAGACAATTTGGCCCTCTCTGCTTTCCTGAGGAGTCTATCCTCAAAAGCACCTTTTTTCACTTTCGGCGCTCTCTGGAGCAAAAAAGACAAACGTGCAGCTTTTGCTGCCACAGCAAAGATGCCAGCGGGGAAAAGTGATGCTGGTTCTCACTGCCTCCTGGAACCCCTTCAAATGCCCCAGACAATTTGGCCCTCTCTGCTTTCCTGAGGACTTTATCCTCAAAAGCACCTTTTTTCACTTTCGGCGCTCTCTGGAGCAAAAAAGACAAACGTCCAGCTTTTGCTGCCACAGCAAAAGTGCCAGCGGGGAAAAGTGATGCTGGTTCTCACTGCCTCCTGGAACCCCTTCAAATGCCCCAGACAATTTGGCCCTCTCTGCTTTCCTGAGGACTCTATCCCCAAAAGCACCTTTTTTCACTTTCGGCGCTCTCTGGAGCAAAAAAGACAAACGTCCAGCATTTGCTGCCACAGCAAAGGTGCCAGCGGGGAAAAGTGATGCTGGTCCTCACTGCCTCCTGGAACCCCTTCAAATGCCCCAGACAATTTGGCCCTCTCTGCTTTCCTGAGGACTTTATCCTCAAAAGCACCTTTATTCACTTTCGGCGCTCTCTGGAGCAAAAAAGACAAACGTCCAGCTTTGGCTGCCACAGCTAAGGTGCCAGCGGGGAAAAGTGATGCTGGTCCTCACTGCCTCCTGGAACCCCTTCAAATGCCCCAGACAATTTGGCCCTCTCTGCTTTCCTGAGGACTCTATCCTCAAAAGCACCTTTTTTCACTTTCGGCGCTCTCTGGAGCAAAAAAGACAAACGTCCAGCTTTTGCTGCCACAGCAAAGGTGCCAGCGGGGAAAAGTGATGCTGGTCCTCACTGCCTCCTGGAACCCCTTCAAATGCCCCAGACAATTTGGCCCTCTCTGCTTTCCTGAGGACTTTATCCTCAAAAGCACCTTTTTTCACTTTCGGCGCTCTCTGGAGCAAAAAAGACAAACGTCCAGATTTTGCTGCCACAGCAAAGGTGCCAGCGGGGAAAAGTGATGCTGGTCCTCACTGCCTCCTGGAACCCCTTCAAATGCCCCAGACAATTTGGCCCTCTCTGCTTTCCTGAGTACTCTATCCTCAAAAGCACCTTTTTTCACTTTCGGCGCTGTCTGGAGCAAAAAAGACAAACGTCCAGCTTTTGCTGCCACAGCAAAGGTGCCAGCGGGGAAAAGTGATGCTGGTTCTCACTGCCTCCTGGAACCCCTTCAAATGCCCCAGACAATTTGGCCCTCTCTGCTTTCCTGAGGACTTTATCCTCAAAAGCACCTTTTTTTCACTTTCGGCGCTGTCTGGAGCAAAAAAGACAAACGTCCAGCTTTTCCTGCCACAGCAAAGATGCCAGCGGGGAAAAGTGATGCTGGTTCTCACTGCCTCCTGGAACCCCTTCAAATGCCCCAGACAATTTGGCCCTCTCTGCTTTCCTGAGCACTCTATCCGCTAAAGCACCTTTTTTCACTTTCGGCGCTCTCTGGAGCAAAAAAGACAAACGTCCAGCTTTTGCTGCCACAGCAAAAGTGCCAGCGGGGAAAAGTGATGCTGGTTCTCACTGCCTCCTGGAACCCCTTCAAATGCCCCAGACAATTTGGCCCTCTCTGCTTTCCTGAGGACTCTATCCTCAAAAGCACCTTTTTTCACTTTCGGCGCTCTCTGGAGCAAAAAAGACAAACGTCCAGCTTTTGCTGCCACAGCAAAGGTGCCAGCGGGGAAAAGTGATGCTGGTCCTCACTGCCTCCTGGAACCCCTTCAAATGCCCCAGACAATTTGGCCCTCTCTGCTTTCCTGAGGACTCTGTCCTCAAAAGCACCTTTTTTCACTTTCGGCGCTCTCTGGAGCAAAAAAGACAAACGTCCAGCTTTTGCTGCCACAGCAAAAGTGCCAGCGGGGAAAAGTGATGCTGGTTCTCACTGCCTCCTGGAACCCCTTCAAATGCCCCAGACAATTTGGCCCTCTCTGCTTTCCTGAGGAGTCTATCCTCAAAAGCACCTTTTTTCACTTTCGGCGCTCTCTGGAACAAAAAAGACAAACGTCCAGCTTTTGCTGCCACAGCAAAGGTGCCAGCGGGGAAAAGTGATGCTGGTTCTCACTGCCTCCTGGAACCCCTTCAAATGCCCTAGGCAATTTGGCCCTCTCTGCTTTCCTGAGCACTCTATCCTCAAAAGCACCTTTTTTCACTTTCGGCGCTCTCTGGAGAAAAAAAGACAAACGTCCAGCTTTTGCTGCCACAGCAAAGGTGCCAGCGGGGAAAAGTGATGCTGGTTCTCACTGCCTCCTGGAACCCCTTCAAATGCCCCAGACAATTTGGCCCTCTCTGCTTTCCTGAGGACTCTATCCTCAAAAGCACCTTTTTTCACTTTCGGCCCTCTCTGGAGCAAAAAAGACAAACGTCCAGCTTTTGCTGCCACAGCAAAGGTGCCAGCGGGGAAAAGTGATGCTGGTCCTCACTGCCTCCTGGAACCCCTTCAAATGCCCCAGACAATTTGGCCCTCTCTGCTTTCCTGAGGACTCTATCCTCAAAAGCACCTTTTTTCACTTTCGGCGCTCTCTGGAGCAAAAAAGACAAACGTCCAGCTTTTGCTGCCACAGCAAAGGTGCCAGCGGGGAAAAGTGATGCTGGTCCTCACTGCCTCCTGGAACCCCTTCAAATGCCCCAGACAATTTGGCCCTCTCTGCTTTCCTGAGGACTCTATCCTCAAAAGCACCTTTTTTCACTTCCGGCGCTGTCTGGAGCAAAAAAGACAAACGTCCAGCTTTTGCTGCCACAGCAAAGGTGCCAGCGGGGAAAAGTGATGCTGGTCCTCACTGCCTCCTGGAACCTCTTCAAATGCCCCAGACAATTTGGCCCTCTCTGCTTTCCTGAGGACTCTATCCTCAAAAGCACCTTTTTTCACTTTCGGCGCTCTCTGGAGCAAAAAAGACAAACGTCCAGCTTTTGCTGCCACAGCAAAGGTGCCAGCGGGGAAAAGTGATGCTGGTTCTCACTGCCTCCTGGAACCCCTTCAAATGCCCCAGACAATTCGGCCCTCTCTGCTTTCCTGAGGACTCTATCCTCAAAAGCACCTTTTTTCACTTTCGGCGCTGTCTGGAGCAAAAAAGACAAACGTCCAGCTTTTGCTGCCACAGCAAAAGTTCCAGCGGGGAAAAGTGATGCTGGTTCTCACTGCCTCCTGGAACCCCTTCAAATGCCCCAGACAATTTGGCCCTCTCTGCTTTCCTGAGGACTCTATCCTCAAAAGCACCTTTTTTCACTTTCGGCGCTCTCTGGAGCAAAAAAGACAAACGTCCAGCTTTTGCTGCCACAGCAAAGGTGCCAGCGGGGAAAAGTGATGCTGGTTCTCACTGCCTCCTGGAACCCCTTCAAATGCCCCAGGCAATTTGGCCCTCTCTGCTTTCCTGAGCACTCTATCCTCAAAAGCACCTTTTTTCACTTTCGGCGCTCTATGGAGCAAAAAAGACAAACGTCCAGCTTTTGCTGCCACAGCAAAAGTGCCAGCGGGGAAAAGTGATGCTGGTCCTCACTGCCTCCTGGAACCCCTTCAAATGCCCAAGACAATTTGGCCCTCTCTGCTTTCCTGAGGACTCTATCCTCAAAAGCACCTTTTTTCACTTTCGGCGCTCTCTGGAGCAAAAAAGACAAACGTCCAGCTTTTGCTGCCACAGCAAAAGTGCCAGCGGGGAAAAGTGATGCTGGTTCTCACTGCCTCCTGGAACCCCTTCAAATGCCCCAGACAATTTGGCCCTCTCTGCTTTCCTGAGCACTCTATCCTCAAAAGCACCTTTTGTCACTTTCGGCGCTCTCTGGAGCAAAAAAGACAAACGTCCAGATTTTGCTGCCACAGCAAAGGTGCCAGCGGGGAAAAGTGATGCTGGTCCTCACAGCCTCCTGGAACCCCTTCAAATGCCCCAGACAATTTGGCCCTCTCTGCTTTCCTGAAGACTCTATCCCCAAAAGCACCTTTTTTCACTTTTGGCGCTCTCTGGAGCAAAAAAGACAAACGTCCAGCTTTTGCTGCCACAGCAAAAGTGCCAGCGGGGAAAAGTGATGCTGGTTCTCACTGCCTCCTGGAACCCCTTCAAATGCCCCAGACAATTTGGCCCTCTTTGCTTTCCTGAGGACTCTATCCTCAAAAGCACCTTTTTTCACTTTTGGCGCTCTCTGGAACAAAAAAGACAAACGTCCAGCTTTTGCTGCCACAGCAAAAGTGCCAGCGGGGAAAAGTGATGCTGGTTCTCACTGCCTCCTGGAACCCCTTCAAATGCCCCAGACAATTTGGCCCTCTCTGCTTTCCTGAGGACTCTATCCTCAAAAGCACCTTTTTTCACTTTTGGCGCTCTCTGGAGCAAAAAAGACAAACGTCCAGCTTTTGCTGCCACAGCAAAGGTGCCAGCAAGGAAAAGTGATGCTGGTCCTCACTGCCTCCTGGAACCCCTTCAAATGCCCCAGACAATTTGGCCCTCTCTGCTTTCCTGAGGACTCTATCCTCAAAAGCACCTTTTTTCACTTTCGGCGCACTCTGGAGCAAAAAAGACAAACGTCCAGCTTTTGCTGCCACAGCAAAAGTGCCAGCGGGGAAAAGTGATGCTGGTTCTCACTGCCTCCTGGAACCCCTTCAAATGCCCCAGACAATTTGGCCCTCTCTGCTTTCCTGAGGACTCTATCCTCAAAAGCACCTTTTTTCACTTTTGGCGCTCTCTGGAGCAAAAAAGACAAACGTCCAGCTTTTGCTGCCACAGCAAAAGTGCCAGCGGGGAAAAGTGATGCTGGTTCTCACTGCCTCCTGGAACCCCTTCAAATGCCCCAGACAATTTGGCCCTCTCTGCTTTCCTGAGGACTCTATCCCCAAAAGCACCTTTTTTCACTTTCGGCGCTCTCTGGAGCAAAAAAGACAAACGTCCAGCATTTGCTGCCACAGCAAAGGTGCCAGCGGGGAAAAGTGATGCTGGTCCTCACTGCCTCCTGGAACCCCTTCAAATGCCCCAGACAATTTGGCCCTCTCTGCTTTCCTGAGGACTTTATCCTCAAAAGCACCTTTATTCACTTTCGGCGCTGTCTGGAGCAAAAAAGACAAACGTCCAGCTTTTGCTGCCACAGCTAAGGTGCCAGCGGGGAAAAGTGATGCTGGTCCTCACTGCCTCCTGGAACCCCTTCAAATGCCCCAGACAATTTGGCCCTCTCTGCTTTCCTGAGGACTCTATCCTCAAAAGCACCTTTTTTCACTTTCGGCGCTCTCTGGAGCAAAAAAGACAAACGTCCAGGTTTTGCTGCCACAGCAAAGGTGCCAGCGGGGAAAAGTGATGCTGGTCCTCACTGCCTCCTGGAACCCCTTCAAATGCCCCAGACAATTTGGCCCTCTCTGCTTTCCTGAGGACTTTATCCTCAAAAGCACCTTTATTCACTTTCGGCGCTGTTTGGAGCAAAAAAGACAAACGTCCAGCTTTTGCTGCCACAGCAAAGGTGCCAGCGGGGAAAAGTGATGCTGGTCCTCACTGCCTCCTGGAACCCCTTCAAATGCCCCAGACAATTTGGCCCTCTCTGCTTTCCTGAGTACTCTATCCTCAAAAGCACCTTTTTTCACTTTCGGCGCTGTCTGGAGCAAAAAAGACAAACGTCCAGCTTTTGCTGCCACAGCAAAGGTGCCAGCGGGGAAAAGTGATGCTGGTTCTCACTGCCTCCTGGAACCCCTTCAAATGCCCCAGACAATTTGGCCCTCTCTGCTTTCCTGAGGACTTTATCCTCAAAAGCACCTTTTTTCACTTTCGGCGCTGTCTGGAGCAAAAAAGACAAACGTCCAGCTTTTCCTGCCACAGCAAAAGTGCCAGCGGGGAAAAGTGATGCTGGTTCTCACTGCCTCCTGGAACCCCTTCAAATGCCCCAGACAATTTGGCCCTCTCTGCTTTCCTGAGCACTCTATCCGCTAAAGCACCTTTTTTCACTTTCGGCGCTCTCTGGAGCAAAAAAGACAAACGTCCAGCTTTTGCTGCCACAGCAAAAGTGCCAGCGGGGAAAAGTGATGCTGGTTCTCACTGCCTCCTGGAACCCCTTCAAATGCCCCAGACAATTTGGCCCTCTCTGCTTTCCTGAGGACTCTATCCCCAAAAGCACCTTTTTTCACTTTTGGCGCTCTCTGGAGCAAAAAAGACAAACGTCCAGCTTTTGCTGCCACAGCAAAAGTGCCAGCGGGGAAAAGTGATGCTGGTTCTCACTGCCTCCTGGAACCCCTTCAAATGCCCCAGACAATTTGGCCCTCTTTGCTTTCCTGAGGACTCTATCCTCAAAAGCACCTTTTTTCACTTTTGGCGCTCTCTGGAACAAAAAAGACAAACGTCCAGCTTTTGCTGCCACAGCAAAAGTGCCAGCGGGGAAAAGTGATGCTGGTTCTCACTGCCTCCTGGAACCCCTTCAAATGCCCCAGACAATTTGGCCCTCTCTGCTTTCCTGAGGACTCTATCCTCAAAAGCACCTTTTTTCACTTTTGGCGCTCTCTGGAGCAAAAAAGACAAACGTCCAGCTTTTGCTGCCACAGCAAAGGTGCCAGCAAGGAAAAGTGATGCTGGTCCTCACTGCCTCCTGGAACCCCTTCAAATGCCCCAGACAATTTGGCCCTCTCTGCTTTCCTGAGGACTCTATCCTCAAAAGCACCTTTTTTCACTTTCGGCGCACTCTGGAGCAAAAAAGACAAACGTCCAGCTTTTGCTGCCACAGCAAAAGTGCCAGCGGGGAAAAGTGATGCTGGTTCTCACTGCCTCCTGGAACCCCTTCAAATGCCCCAGACAATTTGGCCCTCTCTGCTTTCCTGAGGACTCTATCCTCAAAAGCACCTTTTTTCACTTTTGGCGCTCTCTGGAGCAAAAAAGACAAACGTCCAGCTTTTGCTGCCACAGCAAAAGTGCCAGCGGGGAAAAGTGATGCTGGTTCTCACTGCCTCCTGGAACCCCTTCAAATGCCCCAGACAATTTGGCCCTCTCTGCTTTCCTGAGGACTCTATCCCCAAAAGCACCTTTTTTCACTTTCGGCGCTCTCTGGAGCAAAAAAGACAAACGTCCAGCATTTGCTGCCACAGCAAAGGTGCCAGCGGGGAAAAGTGATGCTGGTCCTCACTGCCTCCTGGAACCCCTTCAAATGCCCCAGACAATTTGGCCCTCTCTGCTTTCCTGAGGACTTTATCCTCAAAAGCACCTTTATTCACTTTCGGCGCTGTCTGGAGCAAAAAAGACAAACGTCCAGCTTTTGCTGCCACAGCTAAGGTGCCAGCGGGGAAAAGTGATGCTGGTCCTCACTGCCTCCTGGAACCCCTTCAAATGCCCCAGACAATTTGGCCCTCTCTGCTTTCCTGAGGACTCTATCCTCAAAAGCACCTTTTTTCACTTTCGGCGCTCTCTGGAGCAAAAAAGACAAACGTCCAGGTTTTGCTGCCACAGCAAAGGTGCCAGCGGGGAAAAGTGATGCTGGTCCTCACTGCCTCCTGGAACCCCTTCAAATGCCCCAGACAATTTGGCCCTCTCTGCTTTCCTGAGTACTCTATCCTCAAAAGCACCTTTTTTCACTTTTGGCGCTCTCTGGAGCAAAAAAGACAAACGTCCAGCTTTTGCTGCCACAGCAAAAGTGCCAGCGGGGAAAAGTGATGCTGGTTCTCACTGCCTCCTGGAACCCCTTCAAATGCCCCAGACAATTTGGCCCTCTCTGCTTTCCTGAGGACTCTATCCCCAAAAGCACCTTTTTTCACTTTCGGCGCTGTCTGGAGCAAAAAAGACAAACGTCCAGCTTTTGCTGCCACAGCTAAGGTGCCAGCGGGGAAAAGTGATGCTGGTCCTCACTGCCTCCTGGAACCCCTTCAAATGCCCCAGACAATTTGGCCCTCTCTGCTTTCCTGAGGACTCTATCCTCAAAAGCACCTTTTTTCACTTTCGGCGCTCTCTGGAGCAAAAAAGACAAACGTCCAGGTTTTGCTGCCACAGCAAAGGTGCCAGCGGGGAAAAGTGATGCTGGTCCTCACTGCCTCCTGGAACCCCTTCAAATGCCCCAGACAATTTGGCCCTCTCTGCTTTCCTGAGGACTTTATCCTCAAAAGCACCTTTATTCACTTTCGGCGCTGTTTGGAGCAAAAAAGACAAACGTCCAGCTTTTGCTGCCACAGCAAAGGTGCCAGCGGGGAAAAGTGATGCTGGTCCTCACTGCCTCCTGGAACCCCTTCAAATGCCCCAGACAATTTGGCCCTCTCTGCTTTCC
The DNA here is from genome assembly GCF_965231255.1 of Vanellus vanellus. Classification (NCBI taxonomy): domain Eukaryota; kingdom Metazoa; phylum Chordata; class Aves; order Charadriiformes; family Charadriidae; genus Vanellus; species Vanellus vanellus. Next base: position 99,695 of record NW_028128895.1, on the reverse strand, counting down.
TGAGTACTCTATCCTCAAAAGCACCTTTTTTCACTTTCGGCGCTGTCTGGAGCAAAAAAGACAAACGTCCAGCTTTTGCTGCCACAGCAAAGGTGCCAGCGGGGAAAAGTGATGCTGGTTCTCACTGCCTCCTGGAACCCCTTCAAATGCCCCAGACAATTTGGCCCTCTCTGCTTTCCTGAGGACTTTATCCTCAAAAGCACCTTTTTTCACTTTCGGCGCTGTCTGGAGCAAAAAAGACAAACGTCCAGCTTTTCCTGCCACAGCAAAAGTGCCAGCGGGGAAAAGTGATGCTGGTTCTCACTGCCTCCTGGAACCCCTTCAAATGCCCCAGACAATTTGGCCCTCTCTGCTTTCCTGAGCACTCTATCCGCTAAAGCACCTTTTTTCACTTTCGGCGCTCTCTGGAGCAAAAAAGACAAACGTCCAGCTTTTGCTGCCACAGCAAAAGTGCCAGCGGGGAAAAGTGATGCTGGTTCTCACTGCCTCCTGGAACCCCTTCAAATGCCCCAGACAATTTGGCCCTCTCTGCTTTCCTGAGGACTCTATCCTCAAAAGCACCTTTTTTCACTTTCGGCGCTCTCTGGAGCAAAAAAGACAAACGTCCAGCTTTTGCTGCCACAGCAAAGGTGCCAGCGGGGAAAAGTGATGCTGGTCCTCACTGCCTCCTGGAACCCCTTCAAATGCCCCAGACAATTTGGCCCTCTCTGCTTTCCTGAGGACTCTGTCCTCAAAAGCACCTTTTTTCACTTTCGGCGCTCTCTGGAGCAAAAAAGACAAACGTCCAGCTTTTGCTGCCACAGCAAAAGTGCCAGCGGGGAAAAGTGATGCTGGTTCTCACTGCCTCCTGGAACCCCTTCAAATGCCCCAGACAATTTGGCCCTCTCTGCTTTCCTGAGGAGTCTATCCTCAAAAGCACCTTTTTTCACTTTCGGCGCTCTCTGGAACAAAAAAGACAAACGTCCAGCTTTTGCTGCCACAGCAAAGGTGCCAGCGGGGAAAAGTGATGCTGGTTCTCACTGCCTCCTGGAACCCCTTCAAATGCCCTAGGCAATTTGGCCCTCTCTGCTTTCCTGAGCACTCTATCCTCAAAAGCACCTTTTTTCACTTTCGGCGCTCTCTGGAGAAAAAAAGACAAACGTCCAGCTTTTGCTGCCACAGCAAAGGTGCCAGCGGGGAAAAGTGATGCTGGTTCTCACTGCCTCCTGGAACCCCTTCAAATGCCCCAGACAATTTGGCCCTCTCTGCTTTCCTGAGGACTCTATCCTCAAAAGCACCTTTTTTCACTTTCGGCGCTCTCTGGAGCAAAAAAGACAAACGTCCAGCTTTTGCTGCCACAGCAAAGGTGCCAGCGGGGAAAAGTGATGCTGGTCCTCACTGCCTCCTGGAACCCCTTCAAATGCCCCAGACAATTTGGCCCTCTCTGCTTTCCTGAGGACTCTATCCTCAAAAGCACCTTTTTTCACTTTCGGCGCTCTCTGGAGCAAAAAAGACAAACGTCCAGCTTTTGCTGCCACAGCAAAGGTGCCAGCGGGGAAAAGTGATGCTGGTCCTCACTGCCTCCTGGAACCCCTTCAAATGCCCCAGACAATTTGGCCCTCTCTGCTTTCCTGAGGACTCTATCCTCAAAAGCACCTTTTTTCACTTCCGGCGCTGTCTGGAGCAAAAAAGACAAACGTCCAGCTTTTGCTGCCACAGCAAAGGTGCCAGCGGGGAAAAGTGATGCTGGTCCTCACTGCCTCCTGGAACCTCTTCAAATGCCCCAGACAATTTGGCCCTCTCTGCTTTCCTGAGGACTCTATCCTCAAAAGCACCTTTTTTCACTTTCGGCGCTGTCTGGAGCAAAAAAGACAAACGTCCAGCTTTTGCTGCCACAGCAAAGGTGCCAGCGGGGAAAAGTGATGCTGGTTCTCACTGCCTCCTGGAACCCCTTCAAATGCCCCAGACAATTCGGCCCTCTCTGCTTTCCTGAGGACTCTATCCTCAAAAGCACCTTTTTTCACTTTCGGCGCTGTCTGGAGCAAAAAAGACAAACGTCCAGCTTTTGCTGCCACAGCAAAAGTTCCAGCGGGGAAAAGTGATGCTGGTTCTCACTGCCTCCTGGAACCCCTTCAAATGCCCCAGACAATTTGGCCCTCTCTGCTTTCCTGAGGACTCTATCCTCAAAAGCACCTTTTTTCACTTTCGGCGCTCTCTGGAGCAAAAAAGACAAACGTCCAGCTTTTGCTGCCACAGCAAAGGTGCCAGCGGGGAAAAGTGATGCTGGTTCTCACTGCCTCCTGGAACCCCTTCAAATGCCCCAGGCAATTTGGCCCTCTCTGCTTTCCTGAGCACTCTATCCTCAAAAGCACCTTTTTTCACTTTCGGCGCTCTATGGAGCAAAAAAGACAAACGTCCAGCTTTTGCTGCCACAGCAAAAGTGCCAGCGGGGAAAAGTGATGCTGGTCCTCACTGCCTCCTGGAACCCCTTCAAATGCCCAAGACAATTTGGCCCTCTCTGCTTTCCTGAGGACTCTATCCTCAAAAGCACCTTTTTTCACTTTCGGCGCTCTCTGGAGCAAAAAAGACAAACGTCCAGCTTTTGCTGCCACAGCAAAAGTGCCAGCGGGGAAAAGTGATGCTGGTTCTCACTGCCTCCTGGAACCCCTTCAAATGCCCCAGACAATTTGGCCCTCTCTGCTTTCCTGAGCACTCTATCCTCAAAAGCACCTTTTGTCACTTTCGGCGCTCTCTGGAGAAAAAAAGACAAACGTCCAGATTTTGCTGCCTCAGCAAAGGTGCCAGCGGGGAAAAGTGATGCTGGTCCTCACAGCCTCCTGGAACCCCTTCAAATGCCCCAGACAATTTGGCCCTCTCTGCTTTCCTGAGGACTCTATCCCCAAAAGCACCTTTTTTCACTTTTGGCGCTCTCTGGAGCAAAAAAGACAAACGTCCAGCTTTTGCTGCCACAGCAAAAGTGCCAGCGGGGAAAAGTGATGCTGGTTCTCACTGCCTCCTGGAACCCCTTCAAATGCCCCAGACAATTTGGCCCTCTCTGCTTTCCTGAGGACTCTATCCTCAAAAGCACCTTTTTTCACTTTTGGCGCTCTCTGGAACAAAAAAGACAAACGTCCAGCTTTTGCTGCCACAGCAAAAGTGCCAGCGGGGAAAAGTGATGCTGGTTCTCACTGCCTCCTGGAACCCCTTCAAATGCCCCAGACAATTTGGCCCTCTCTGCTTTCCTGAGGACTCTATCCTCAAAAGCACCTTTTTTCACTTTTGGCGCTCTCTGGAGCAAAAAAGACAAACGTCCAGCTTTTGCTGCCACAGCAAAGGTGCCAGCGGGGAAAAGTGATGCTGGTCCTCACTGCCTCCTGGAACCCCTTCAAATGCCCCAGACAATTTGGCCCTCTCTGCTTTCCTGAGGACTCTATCCTCAAAAGCACCTTTTTTCACTTTCGGCGCACTCTGGAGCAAAAAAGACAAACGTCCAGCTTTTGCTGCCACAGCAAAAGTGCCAGCGGGGAAAAGTGATGCTGGTTCTCACTGCCTCCTGGAACCCCTTCAAATGCCCCAGACAATTTGGCCCTCTCTGCTTTCCTGAGGACTCTATCCTCAAAAGCACCTTTTTTCACTTTCGGCGCTCTCTGGAGCAAAAAAGACAAACGTCCAGCTTTTGCTGCCACAGCAAAAGTGCCAGCGGGGAAAAGTGATGCTGGTTCTCACTGCCTCCTGGAACCCCTTCAAATGCCCCAGACAATTTGGCCCTCTCTGCTTTCCTGAGGACTCTATCCCCAAAAGCACCTTTTTTCACTTTCGGCGCTCTCTGGAGCAAAAAAGACAAACGTCCAGCATTTGCTGCCACAGCAAAGGTGCCAGCGGGGAAAAGTGATGCTGGTCCTCACTGCCTCCTGGAACCCCTTCAAATGCCCCAGACAATTTGGCCCTCTCTGCTTTCCTGAGGACTTTATCCTCAAAAGCACCTTTATTCACTTTCGGCGCTGTCTGGAGCAAAAAAGACAAACGTCCAGCTTTTGCTGCCACAGCTAAGGTGCCAGCGGGGAAAAGTGATGCTGGTCCTCACTGCCTCCTGGAACCCCTTCAAATGCCCCAGACAATTTGGCCCTCTCTGCTTTCCTGAGGACTCTATCCTCAAAAGCACCTTTTTTCACTTTCGGCGCTCTCTGGAGCAAAAAAGACAAACGTCCAGGTTTTGCTGCCACAGCAAAGGTGCCAGCGGGGAAAAGTGATGCTGGTCCTCACTGCCTCCTGGAACCCCTTCAAATGCCCCAGACAATTTGGCCCTCTCTGCTTTCCTGAGGACTTTATCCTCAAAAGCACCTTTATTCACTTTCGGCGCTGTTTGGAGCAAAAAAGACAAACGTCCAGCTTTTGCTGCCACAGCAAAGGTGCCAGCGGGGAAAAGTGATGCTGGTCCTCACTGCCTCCTGGAACCCCTTCAAATGCCCCAGACAATTTGGCCCTCTCTGCTTTCCTGAGTACTCTATCCTCAAAAGCACCTTTTTTCACTTTCGGCGCTGTCTGGAGCAAAAAAGACAAACGTCCAGCTTTTGCTGCCACAGCAAAGGTGCCAGCGGGGAAAAGTGATGCTGGTTCTCACTGCCTCCTGGAACCCCTTCAAATGCCCCAGACAATTTGGCCCTCTCTGCTTTCCTGAGGACTTTATCCTCAAAAGCACCTTTTTTCACTTTCGGCGCTGTCTGGAGCAAAAAAGACAAACGTCCAGCTTTTCCTGCCACAGCAAAAGTGCCAGCGGGGAAAAGTGATGCTGGTTCTCACTGCCTCCTGGAACCCCTTCAAATGCCCCAGACAATTTGGCCCTCTCTGCTTTCCTGAGGACTCTATCCTCAAAAGCACCTTTTTTCACTTTCGGCGCTCTCTGGAGCAAAAAAGACAAACGTCCAGCTTTTGCTGCCACAGCAAAAGTGCCAGCGGGGAAAAGTGATGCTGGTTCTCACTGCCTCCTGGAACCCCTTCAAATGCCCCAGACAATTTGGCCCTCTCTGCTTTCCTGAGGACTCTATCCTCAAAAGCACCTTTTTTCACTTTCGGCGCTCTCTGGAGCAAAAAAGACAAACGTCCAGCTTTTGCTGCCACAGCAAAGGTGCCAGCGGGGAAAAGTGATGCTGGTTCTCACTGCCTCCTGGAACCCCTTCAAATGCCCCAGGCAATTTGGCCCTCTCTGCTTTCCTGAGCACTCTATCCTCAAAAGCACCTTTTTTCACTTTCGGCGCTCTATGGAGCAAAAAAGACAAACGTCCAGCTTTTGCTGCCACAGCAAAAGTGCCAGCGGGGAAAAGTGATGCTGGTCCTCACTGCCTCCTGGAACCCCTTCAAATGCCCAAGACAATTTGGCCCTCTCTGCTTTCCTGAGGACTCTATCCTCAAAAGCACCTTTTTTCACTTTCGGCGCTCTCTGGAGCAAAAAAGACAAACGTCCAGCTTTTGCTGCCACAGCAAAAGTGCCAGCGGGGAAAAGTGATGCTGGTTCTCACTGCCTCCTGGAACCCCTTCAAATGCCCCAGACAATTTGGCCCTCTCTGCTTTCCTGAGCACTCTATCCTCAAAAGCACCTTTTGTCACTTTCGGCGCTCTCTGGAGCAAAAAAGACAAACGTCCAGATTTTGCTGCCACAGCAAAGGTGCCAGCGGGGAAAAGTGATGCTGGTCCTCACAGCCTCCTGGAACCCCTTCAAATGCCCCAGACAATTTGGCCCTCTCTGCTTTCCTGAGGACTCTATCCCCAAAAGCACCTTTTTTCACTTTTGGCGCTCTCTGGAGCAAAAAAGACAAACGTCCAGCTTTTGCTGCCACAGCAAAAGTGCCAGCGGGGAAAAGTGATGCTGGTTCTCACTGCCTCCTGGAACCCCTTCAAATGCCCCAGACAATTTGGCCCTCTCTGCTTTCCTGAGGACTCTATCCTCAAAAGCACCTTTTTTCACTTTTGGCGCTCTCTGGAACAAAAAAGACAAACGTCCAGCTTTTGCTGCCACAGCAAAAGTGCCAGCGGGGAAAAGTGATGCTGGTTCTCACTGCCTCCTGGAACCCCTTCAAATGCCCCAGACAATTTGGCCCTCTCTGCTTTCCTGAGGACTCTATCCTCAAAAGCACCTTTTTTCACTTTTGGCGCTCTCTGGAGCAAAAAAGACAAACGTCCAGCTTTTGCTGCCACAGCAAAGGTGCCAGCGGGGAAAAGTGATGCTGGTCCTCACTGCCTCCTGGAACCCCTTCAAATGCCCCAGACAATTTGGCCCTCTCTGCTTTCCTGAGGACTCTATCCTCAAAAGCACCTTTTTTCACTTTCGGCGCACTCTGGAGCAAAAAAGACAAACGTCCAGCTTTTGCTGCCACAGCAAAAGTGCCAGCGGGGAAAAGTGATGCTGGTTCTCACTGCCTCCTGGAACCCCTTCAAATGCCCCAGACAATTTGGCCCTCTCTGCTTTCCTGAGGACTCTATCCTCAAAAGCACCTTTTTTCACTTTCGGCGCTCTCTGGAGCAAAAAAGACAAACGTCCAGCTTTTGCTGCCACAGCAAAAGTGCCAGCGGGGAAAAGTGATGCTGGTTCTCACTGCCTCCTGGAACCCCTTCAAATGCCCCAGACAATTTGGCCCTCTCTGCTTTCCTGAGGACTCTATCCCCAAAAGCACCTTTTTTCACTTTCGGCGCTCTCTGGAGCAAAAAAGACAAACGTCCAGCATTTGCTGCCACAGCAAAGGTGCCAGCGGGGAAAAGTGATGCTGGTCCTCACTGCCTCCTGGAACCCCTTCAAATGCCCCAGACAATTTGGCCCTCTCTGCTTTCCTGAGGACTCTATCCTCAAAAGCACCTTTATTCACTTTCGGCGCTGTCTGGAGCAAAAAAGACAAACGTCCAGCTTTTGCTGCCACAGCTAAGGTGCCAGCGGGGAAAAGTGATGCTGGTCCTCACTGCCTCCTGGAACCCCTTCAAATGCCCCAGACAATTTGGCCCTCTCTGCTTTCCTGAGGACTCTATCCTCAAAAGCACCTTTTTTCACTTTCGGCGCTCTCTGGAGCAAAAAAGACAAACGTCCAGGTTTTGCTGCCACAGCAAAGGTGCCAGCGGGGAAAAGTGATGCTGGTCCTCACTGCCTCCTGGAACCCCTTCAAATGCCCCAGACAATTTGGCCCTCTCTGCTTTCCTGAGGACTTTATCCTCAAAAGCACCTTTATTCACTTTCGGCGCTGTTTGGAGCAAAAAAGACAAACGTCCAGCTTTTGCTGCCACAGCAAAGGTGCCAGCGGGGAAAAGTGATGCTGGTCCTCACTGCCTCCTGGAACCCCTTCAAATGCCCCAGACAATTTGGCCCTCTCTGCTTTCCTGAGTACTCTATCCTCAAAAGCACCTTTTTTCACTTTCGGCGCTGTCTGGAGCAAAAAAGACAAACGTCCAGCTTTTGCTGCCACAGCAAAGGTGCCAGCGGGGAAAAGTGATGCTGGTTCTCACTGCCTCCTGGAACCCCTTCAAATGCCCCAGACAATTTGGCCCTCTCTGCTTTCCTGAGGACTTTATCCTCAAAAGCACCTTTTTTCACTTTCGGCGCTGTCTGGAGCAAAAAAGACAAACGTCCAGCTTTTCCTGCCACAGCAAAAGTGCCAGCGGGGAAAAGTGATGCTGGTTCTCACTGCCTCCTGGAACCCCTTCAAATGCCCCAGACAATTTGGCCCTCTCTGCTTTCCTGAGCACTCTATCCGCTAAAGCACCTTTTTTCACTTTCGGCGCTCTCTGGAGCAAAAAAGACAAACGTCCAGCTTTTGCTGCCACAGCAAAAGTGCCAGGGGGGAAAAGTGATGCTGGTTCTCACTGCCTCCTGGAACCCCTTCAAATGCCCCAGACAATTTGGCCCTCTCTGCTTTCCTGAGGACTCTATCCTCAAAAGCACCTTTTTTCACTTTCGGCGCTCTCTGGAGCAAAAAAGACAAACGTCCAGCTTTTGCTGCCACAGCAAAGGTGCCAGAGGGGAAAAGTGATGCTGGTCCTCACTGCCTCCTGGAACCCCTTCAAATGCCCCAGACAATTTGGCCCTCTCTGCTTTCCTGAGGACTCTGTCCTCAAAAGCACCTTTTTTCACTTTCGGCGCTCTCTGGAGCAAAAAAGACAAACGTCCAACTTTTGCTGCCACAGCAAAAGTGCCAGCGGGGAAAAGTGATGCTGGTCCTCACTGCCTCCTGGAACCCCTTCAAATGCCCCAGACAATTTGGTCCTCTCTGCTTTCCTGAGGACTCTATCCTCAAAAGCACCTTTTTTCACTTTCGGCGCACTCTGGAGCAAAAAAGACAAACGTCCAGCTTTTGCTGCCACAGCAAAAGTGCCAGCGGGGAAAAGTGATGCTGGTCCTCACTGCCTCCTGGAACCCCTTCAAATGCCCCAGACAATTTGGCCCTCTCTACTTTCCTGAGTACTCTATCCTCAAAAGCACCTTTTTTCACTTTCGGCGCACTCTGGAGCAAAAAAGACAAACGTCCAGCTTTTGCTGCCACAGCAAAAGTGCCAGCGGGGAAAAGTGATGCTGGTCCTCACTGCCTCCTGGAACCCCTTCAAATGCCCCAGACAATTTGGCCCTCTCTGCTTTCCTGAGGACTTTATCCTCAAAAGCACCTTTTTTCACTTTCGGCGCTGTTTGGAGCAAAAAAGACAAACGTCCAGCATTTGCTGCCACAGCAAAGGTGCCAGCGGGGAAAAGTGATGCTGGTCCTCACTGCCTCCTGGAACCCCTTCAAATGCCCCAGACAATTTGGCCCTCTCTGCTTTCCTGAGTACTCTATCCTCAAAAGCACCTTTTTTCACTTTCGGCGCTGTCTGGAGCAAAAAAGACAAACGTCCAGCTTTTGCTGCCACAGCAAAGGTGCCAGCGGGGAAAAGTGATGCTGGTTCTCACTGCCTCCTGGAACCCCTTCAAATGCCCCAGACAATTTGGCCCTCTCTGCTTTCCTGAGGACTTTATCCTCAAAAGCACCTTTTTTCACTTTCGGCGCTGTCTGGAGCAAAAAAGACAAACGTCCAGCTTTTGCTGCCACAGCAAAGATGCCAGCGGGGAAAAGTGATGCTGGTTCTCACTGCCTCCTGGAACCCCTTCAAATGCCCCAGGCAATTTGGCCCTCTCTGCTTTCCTGAGCACTCTATCCTCAAAAGCACCTTTTTTCACTTTCGGCGCTCTATGGAGCAAAAAAGACAAACGTCCAGCTTTTGCTGCCACAGCAAAAGTGCCAGCGGGGAAAAGTGATGCTGGTCCTCACTGCCTCCTGGAACCCCTTCAAATGCCCAAGACAATTTGGCCCTCTCTGCTTTCCTGAGGACTCTATCCTCAAAAGCACCTTTTTTCACTTTCGGCGCTCTCTGGAGCAAAAAAGACAAACGTCCAGCTTTTGCTGCCACAGCAAAAGTGCCAGCGGGGAAAAGTGATGCTGGTTCTCACTGCCTCCTGGAACCCCTTCAAATGCCCCAGACAATTTGGCCCTCTCTGCTTTCCTGAGCACTCTATCCTCAAAAGCACCTTTTGTCACTTTCGGCGCTCTCTGGAGCAAAAAAGACAAACGTCCAGATTTTGCTGCCACAGCAAAGGTGCCAGCGGGGAAAAGTGATGCTGGTCCTCACTGCCTCCTGGAACCCCTTCAAATGCCCCAGACAATTTGGCCCTCTCTGCTTTCCTGAGGACTCTATCCCCAAAAGCACCTTTTTTCACTTTTGGCGCTCTCTGGAGCAAAAAAGACAAACGTCCAGCTTTTGCTGCCACAGCAAAAGTGCCAGCGGGGAAAAGTGATGCTGGTTCTCACTGCCTCCTGGAACCCCTTCAAATGCCCCAGACAATTTGGCCCTCTCTGCTTTCCTGAGGACTCTATCCTCAAAAGCACCTTTTTTCACTTTTGGCGCTCTCTGGAACAAAAAAGACAAACGTCCAGCTTTTGCTGCCACAGCAAAAGTGCCAGCGGGGAAAAGTGATGCTGGTTCTCACTGCCTCCTGGAACCCCTTCAAATGCCCCAGACAATTTGGCCCTCTCTGCTTTCCTGAGGACTCTATCCTCAAAAGCACCTTTTTTCACTTTTGGCGCTCTCTGGAGCAAAAAAGACAAACGTCCAGCTTTTGCTGCCACAGCAAAGGTGCCAGCGGGGAAAAGTGATGCTGGTCCTCACTGCCTCCTGGAACCCCTTCAAATGCCCCAGACAATTTGGCCCTCTCTGCTTTCCTGAGCACTCTATCCTCAAAAGCACCTTTTTTCACTTTCGGCGCACTCTGGAGCAAAAAAGACAAACGTCCAGCTTTTGCTGCCACAGCAAAAGTGCCAGCGGGGAAAAGTGATGCTGGTTCTCACTGCCTCCTGGAACCCCTTCAAATGCCCCAGACAATTTGGCCCTCTCTGCTTTCCTGAGGACTCTATCCTCAAAAGCACCTTTTTTCACTTTCGGCGCTCTCTGGAGCAAAAAAGACAAACGTCCAGCTTTTGCTGCCACAGCAAAAGTGCCAGCGGGGAAAAGTGATGCTGGTTCTCACTGCCTCCTGGAACCCCTTCAAATGCCCCAGACAATTTGGCCCTCTCTGCTTTCCTGAGGACTCTATCCTCAAAAGCACCTTTTTTCACTTTTGGCGCTCTCTGGAACAAAAAAGACAAACGTCCAGCTTTTGCTGCCACAGCAAAAGTGCCAGCGGGGAAAAGTGATGCTGGTTCTCACTGCCTCCTGGAACCCCTTCAAATGCCCCAGACAATTTGGCCCTCTCTGCTTTCCTGAGGACTCTATCCTCAAAAGCACCTTTTTTCACTTTTGGCGCTCTCTGGAGCAAAAAAGACAAACGTCCAGCTTTTGCTGCCACAGCAAAGGTGCCAGCGGGGAAAAGTGATGCTGGTCCTCACTGCCTCCTGGAACCCCTTCAAATGCCCCAGACAATTTGGCCCTCTCTGCTTTCCTGAGGACTCTATCCTCAAAAGCACCTTTTTTCACTTTCGGCGCACTCTGGAGCAAAAAAGACAAACGTCCAGCTTTTGCTGCCACAGCAAAAGTGCCAGCGGGGAAAAGTGATGCTGGTTCTCACTGCCTCCTGGAACCCCTTCAAATGCCCCAGACAATTTGGCCCTCTCTGCTTTCCTGAGCACTCTATCCTCAAAAGCACCTTTTTTCACTTTCGGCGCTCTCTGGAGCAAAAAAGACAAACGTCCAGCTTTTGCTGCCACAGCAAAAGTGCCAGCGGGGAAAAGTGATGCTGGTTCTCACTGCCTCCTGGAACCCCTTCAAATGCCCCAGACAATTTGGCCCTCTCTGCTTTCCTGAGGACTCTATCCCCAAAAGCACCTTTTTTCACTTTCGGCGCTCTCTGGAGCAAAAAAGACAAACGTCCAGCATTTGCTGCCACAGCAAAGGTGCCAGCGGGGAAAAGTGATGCTGGTCCTCACTGCCTCCTGGAACCCCTTCAAATGCCCCAGACAATTTGGCCCTCTCTGCTTTCCTGAGGACTCTATCCTCAAAAGCACCTTTATTCACTTTCGGCGCTGTCTGGAGCAAAAAAGACAAACGTCCAGCTTTTGCTGCCACAGCTAAGGTGCCAGCGGGGAAAAGTGATGCTGGTCCTCACTGCCTCCTGGAACCCCTTCAAATGCCCCAGACAATTTGGCCCTCTCTGCTTTCCTGAGGACTCTATCCTCAAAAGCACCTTTTTTCACTTTCGGCGCTCTCTGGAGCAAAAAAGACAAATGTCCAGCTTTTGCTGCCACAGCAAAGGTGCCAGCGGGGAAAAGTGATGCTGGTCCTCACTGCCTCCTGGAACCCCTTCAAATGCCCCAGACAATTTGGCCCTCTCTGCTTTCCTGAGGACTTTATCCTCAAAAGCACCTTTATTCACTTTCGGCGCTGTTTGGAGCAAAAAAGACAAACGTCCAGCTTTTGCTGCCACAGCAAAGGTGCCAGCGGGGAAAAGTGATGCTGGTCCTCACTGCCTCCTGGAACCCCTTCAAATGCCCCAGACAATTTGGCCCTCTCTGCTTTCCTGAGTACTCTATCCTCAAAAGCACCTTTTTTCACTTTCGGCGCTGTCTGGAGCAAAAAAGACAAACGTCCAGCTTTTGCTGCCACAGCAAAGGTGCCAGCGGGGAAAAGTGATGCTGGTTCTCACTGCCTCCTGGAACCCCTTCAAATGCCCCAGACAATTTGGCCCTCTCTGCTTTCCTGAGGACTTTATCCTCAAAAGCACCTTTTTTCACTTTCGGCGCTGTCTGGAGCAAAAAAGACAAACGTCCAGCTTTTCCTGCCACAGCAAAAGTGCCAGCGGGGAAAAGTGATGCTGGTTCTCACTGCCTCCTGGAACCCCTTCAAATGCCCCAGACAATTTGGCCCTCTCTGCTTTCCTGAGCACTCTATCCGCTAAAGCACCTTTTTTCACTTTCGGCGCTCTCTGGAGCAAAAAAGACAAACGTCCAGCTTTTGCTGCCACAGCAAAAGTGCCAGGGGGGAAAAGTGATGCTGGTTCTCACTGCCTCCTGGAACCCCTTCAAATGCCCCAGACAATTTGGCCCTCTCTGCTTTCCTGAGGACTCTATCCTCAAAAGCACCTTTTTTCACTTTCGGCGCTCTCTGGAGCAAAAAAGACAAACGTCCAGCTTTTGCTGCCACAGCAAAGGTGCCAGAGGGGAAAAGTGATGCTGGTCCTCACTGCCTCCTGGAACCCCTTCAAATGCCCCAGACAATTTGGCCCTCTCTGCTTTCCTGAGGACTCTGTCCTCAAAAGCACCTTTTTTCACTTTCGGCGCTCTCTGGAGCAAAAAAGACAAACGTCCAACTTTTGCTGCCACAGCAAAAGTGCCAGCGGGGAAAAGTGATGCTGGTCCTCACTGCCTCCTGGAACCCCTTCAAATGCCCCAGACAATTTGGTCCTCTCTGCTTTCCTGAGGACTCTATCCTCAAAAGCACCTTTTTTCACTTTCGGCGCACTCTGGAGCAAAAAAGACAAACGTCCAGCTTTTGCTGCCACAGCAAAAGTGCCAGCGGGGAAAAGTGATGCTGGTCCTCACTGCCTCCTGGAACCCCTTCAAATGCCCCAGACAATTTGGCCCTCTCTGCTTTCCTGAGTACTCTATCCTCAAAAGCACCTTTTTTCACTTTCGGCGCACTCTGGAGCAAAAAAGACAAACGTCCAGCTTTTGCTGCCACAGCAAAAGTGCCAGGGGGGAAAAGTGATGCTGGTCCTCACTGCCTCCTGGAACCCCTTCAAATGCCCCAGACAATTTGGCCCTCTCTGCTTTCCTGAGGACTTTATCCTCAAAAGCACCTTTTTTCACTTTCGGCGCTGTTTGGAGCAAAAAAGACAAACGTCCAGCATTTGCTGCCACAGCAAAGGTGCCAGCGGGGAAAAGTGATGCTGGTCCTCACTGCCTCCTGGAACCCCTTCAAATGCCCCAGACAATTTGGCCCTCTCTGCTTTCCTGAGTACTCTATCCTCAAAAGCACCTTTTTTCACTTTCGGCGCTGTCTGGAGCAAAAAAGACAAACGTCCAGCTTTTGCTGCCACAGCAAAGGTGCCAGCGGGGAAAAGTGATGCTGGTTCTCACTGCCTCCTGGAACCCCTTCAAATGCCCCAGACAATTTGGCCCTCTCTGCTTTCCTGAGGACTTTATCCTCAAAAGCACCTTTTTTCACTTTCGGCGCTGTCTGGAGCAAAAAAGACAAACGTCCAGCTTTTGCTGCCACAGCAAAGATGCCAGCGGGGAAAAGTGATGCTGGTTCTCACTGCCTTCTGGAACCCCTTCAAATGCCCCAGACAATTTGGCCCTCTCTGCTTTCCTGAGCACTCTATCCTCAAAAGCACCTTTTTCCACTTTCGGCGCTCTCTGGAGCAAAAAAGACAAACGTCCAGCTTTTGCTGCCACAGCAAAAGTGCCAGCGGGGAAAAGTGATGCTGGTTCTCACTGCCTCCTGGAACCCCTTCAAATGCCCCAGACAATTTGGCCCTCTCTGCTTTCCTGAGGACTCTATCCTCAAAAGCACCTTTTTTCACTTTCGGCGCTCTCTGGAGCAAAAAAGACAAACGTCCAGCTTTTGCTGCCACAGCAAAGATGCCAGCGGGGAAAAGTGAGGCTGGTTCTCACTGCCTCCTGGAACCCCTTCAAATGCCCCAGACAATTTGGCCCTCTCTGCTTTCCTGAGGACTTTATCCTCAAAAGCACCTTTTTTCACTTTCGGCGCTCTCTGGAGCAAAAAAGACAAACGTCCAGCTTTTGCTGCCACAGCAAAAGTGCCAGCGGGGAAAAGTGATGCTGGTTCTCACTGCCTCCTGGAACCCCTTCAAATGCCCCAGACAATTTGGCCCTCTCTGCTTTCCTGAGGACTCTATCCCCAAAAGCACCTTTTTTCACTTTCGGCGCTCTCTGGAGCAAAAAAGACAAACGTCCAGCATTTGCTGCCACAGCAAAGGTGCAAGCGGGGAAAAGTGATGCTGGTTCTCACTGCCTCCTGGAACCCCTTCAAATGCCCCAGACAATTTGGCCCTCTCTGCTTTCCTGAGGACTTTATCCTCAAAAGCACCTTTATTCACTTTCGGCGCTGTCTGGAGCAAAAAAGACAAACGTCCAGCTTTGGCTGCCACAGCTAAGGTGCCAGCGGGGAAAAGTGATGCTGGTCCTCACTGCCTCCTGGAACCCCTTCAAATGCCCCAGACAATTTGGCCCTCTCTGCTTTCCTGAGGACTCTATCCTCAAAAGCACCTTTTTTCACTTTCGGCGCTCTCTGGAGCAAAAAAGACAAACGTCCAGCTTTTGCTGCCACAGCAAAGGTGCCAGCGGGGAAAAGTGATGCTGGTCCTCACTGCCTCCTGGAACCCCTTCAAATGCCCCAGACAATTTGGCCCTCTCTGCTTTCCTGAGGACTTTATCCTCAAAAGCACCTTTTTTCACTTTCGGCGCAGTTTGGAGCAAAAAAGACAAACGTCCAGATTTTGCTGCCACAGCAAAGGTGCCAGCGGGGAAAAGTGATGCTGGTCCTCACTGCCTCCTGGAACCCCTTCAAATGCCCCAGACAATTTGGCCCTCTCTGCTTTCCTGAGGACTCTATCCTCAAAAGCACCTTTTTTCACTTTCGGCGCTGTCTGGAGCAAAAAAGACAAACGTCCAGCTTTTGCTGCCACAGCAAAGGTGCCAGCGGGGAAAAGTGATGCTGGTTCTCACTGCCTCCTGGAACCCCTTCAAATGCCCCAGACAATTTGGCCCTCTCTGCTTTCCTGAGGACTTTATCCTCAAAAGCACCTTTTTTCACTTTCGGCGCTGTCTGGAGCAAAAAAGACAAACGTCCAGCTTTTCCTGCCACAGCAAAGATGCCAGCGGGGAAAAGTGATGCTGGTTCTCACTGCCTCCTGGAACCCCTTCAAATGCCCCAGACAATTTGGCCCTCTCTGCTTTCCTGAGCACTCTATCCGCTAAAGCACCTTTTTTCACTTTCGGCGCTCTCTGGAGCAAAAAAGACAAACGTCCAGCTTTTGCTGCCACAGCAAAAGTGCCAGCGGGGAAAAGTGATGCTGGTTCTCACTGCCTCCTGGAACCCCTTCAAATGCCCCAGACAATTTGGCCCTCTCTGCTTTCCTGAGGACTCTATCCTCAAAAGCACCTTTTTTCACTTTCGGCGCTCTCTGGAGCAAAAAAGACAAACGTCCAGCTTTTGCTGCCACAGCAAAGGTGCCAGAGGGGAAAAGTGATGCTGGTCCTCACTGCCTCCTGGAACCCCTTCAAATGCCCCAGACAATTTGGCCCTCTCTGCTTTCCTGAGGACTCTGTCCTCAAAAGCACCTTTTTTCACTTTCGGCGCTCTCTGGAGCAAAAAAGACAAACGTCCAGCTTTTGCTGCCACAGCAAAAGTGCCAGCGGGGAAAAGTGATGCTGGTTCTCACTGCCTCCTGGAACCCCTTCAAATGCCCCAGACAATTTGGCCCTCTCTGCTTTCCTGAGGAGTCTATCCTCAAAAGCACCTTTTTTCACTTTCGGCGCTCTATGGAACAAAAAAGACAAACGTCCAGCTTTTGCTGCCACAGCAAAGGTGCCAGCGGGGAAAAGTGATGCTGGTTCTCACTGCCTCCTGGAACCCCTTCAAATGCCCTAGGCAATTTGGCCCTCTCTGCTTTCCTGAGGACTCTATCCTCAAAAGCACCTTTTTTCACTTCCGGCGCTGTCTGGAGCAAAAAAGACAAACGTCCAGCTTTTGCTGCCACAGCAAAGGTGCCAGCGGGGAAAAGTGATGCTGGTCCTCACTGCCTCCTGGAACCCCTTCAAATGCCCCAGACAATTTGGCCCTCTCTGCTTTCCTGAGGACTCTATCCTCAAAAGCACCTTTTTTCACTTTCGGCGCTCTCTGGAGCAAAAAAGACAAACGTCCAGCTTTTGCTGCCACAGCAAAGGTGCCAGCGGGGAAAAGTGATGCTGGTCCTCACTGCCTCCTGGAACCCCTTCAAATGCCCCAGACAATTTGGCCCTCTCTGCTTTCCTGAGGACTCTATCCTCAAAAGCACCTTTTTTCACTTCCGGCGCTGTCTGGAGCAAAAAAGACAAACGTCCAGCTTTTGCTGCCACAGCAAAGGTGCCAGCGGGGAAAAGTGATGCTGGTCCTCACTGCCTCCTGGAACCTCTTCAAATGCCCCAGACAATTTGGCCCTCTCTGCTTTCCTGAGGACTCTATCCTCAAAAGCACCTTTTTTCACTTTCGGCGCTCTCTGGAACAAAAAAGACAAACGTCCAGCTTTTGCTGCCACAGCAAAGGTGCCAGCGGGGAAAAGTGATGCTGGTTCTCACTGCCTCCTGGAACCCCTTCAAATGCCCCAGACAATTCGGCCCTCTCTGCTTTCCTGAGGACTCTATCCTCAAAAGCACCTTTTTTCTCTTTCGGCGCTCTCTGGAGCAAAAAAGACAAACGTCCAGCTTTTGCTGCCACAGCAAAAGTGCCAGCGGGGAAAAGTGATGCTGGTTCTCACTGCCTCCTGGAACCCCTTCAAATGCCCCAGACAATTTGGCCCTCTCTGCTTTCCTGAGGACTCTATCCTCAAAAGCACCTTTTTTCACTTTCGGCGCTCTCTGGAGCAAAAAAGACAAACGTCCAGCTTTTGCTGCCACAGCAAAGGTGCCAGCGGGGAAAAGTGATGCTGGTTCTCACTGCCTCCTGGAACCCCTTCAAATGCCCCAGGCAATTTGGCCCTCTCTGCTTTCCTGAGCACTCTATCCTCAAAAGCACCTTTTTTCACTTTCGGCGCTCTCTGGAGCAAAAAAGACAAACGTCCAGCTTTTGCTGCCACATCAAAGGTGCCAGCGGGGAAAAGTGATGCTGGTCCTCACTGCCTCCTGGAACCCCTTCAAATGCCCCAGACAATTTGGCCCTCTCTGCTTTCCTGAGGACTCTATCCTCAAAAGCACCTTTTTTCACTTTCGGCGCTCTCTGGAGCAAAAAAGACAAACGTCCAGCTTTTGCTGCCACAGCAAAAGTGCCAGCGGGGAAAAGTGATGCTGGTTCTCACTGCCTCCTGGAACCCCTTCAAATGCCCCAGACAATTTGGCCCTCTCTGCTTTCCTGAGCACTCTATCCTCAAAAGCACCTTTTGTCACTTTCGGCGCTCTCTGGAGCAAAAAAGACAAACGTCCAGCTTTTGCTGCCACAGCAAAAGTGCCAGCGGGGAAAAGTGATGCTGGTTCTCACTGCCTCCTGGAACCCCTTCAAATGCCCCAGACAATTTGGCCCTCTCTGCTTTCCTGAGGACTCTATCCTCAAAAGCACCTTTTTTCACTTTCGGCGCTCTCTGGAGCAAAAAAGACAAACGTCCAGCTTTTGCTGCCACAGCAAAGATGCCAGCGGGGAAAAGTGAGGCTGGTTCTCACTGCCTCCTGGAACCCCTTCAAATGCCCCAGACAATTTGGCCCTCTCTGCTTTCCTGAGGACTTTATCCTCAAAAGCACCTTTTTTCACTTTCGGCGCTCTCTGGAGCAAAAAAGACAAACGTCCAGCTTTTGCTGCCACAGCAAAAGTGCCAGCGGGGAAAAGTGATGCTGGTTCTCACTGCCTCCTGGAACCCCTTCAAATGCCCCAGACAATTTGGCCCTCTCTGCTTTCCTGAGGACTCTATCCCCAAAAGCACCTTTTTTCACTTTCGGCGCTCTCTGGAGCAAAAAAGACAAACGTCCAGCATTTGCTGCCACAGCAAAGGTGCAAGCGGGGAAAAGTGATGCTGGTTCTCACTGCCTCCTGGAACCCCTTCAAATGCCCCAGACAATTTGGCCCTCTCTGCTTTCCTGAGGACTTTATCCTCAAAAGCACCTTTATTCACTTTCGGCGCTGTCTGGAGCAAAAAAGACAAACGTCCAGCTTTGGCTGCCACAGCTAAGGTGCCAGCGGGGAAAAGTGATGCTGGTCCTCACTGCCTCCTGGAACCCCTTCAAATGCCCCAGACAATTTGGCCCTCTCTGCTTTCCTGAGGACTCTATCCTCAAAAGCACCTTTTTTCACTTTCGGCGCTCTCTGGAGCAAAAAAGACAAACGTCCAGCTTTTGCTGCCACAGCAAAGGTGCCAGCGGGGAAAAGTGATGCTGGTCCTCACTGCCTCCTGGAACCCCTTCAAATGCCCCAGACAATTTGGCCCTCTCTGCTTTCCTGAGGACTTTATCCTCAAAAGCACCTTTTTTCACTTTCGGCGCAGTTTGGAGCAAAAAAGACAAACGTCCAGATTTTGCTGCCACAGCAAAGGTGCCAGCGGGGAAAAGTGATGCTGGTCCTCACTGCCTCCTGGAACCCCTTCAAATGCCCCAGACAATTTGGCCCTCTCTGCTTTCCTGAGGACTCTATCCTCAAAAGCACCTTTTTTCACTTTCGGCGCTGTCTGGAGCAAAAAAGACAAACGTCCAGCTTTTGCTGCCACAGCAAAGGTGCCAGCGGGGAAAAGTGATGCTGGTTCTCACTGCCTCCTGGAACCCCTTCAAATGCCCCAGACAATTTGGCCCTCTCTGCTTTCCTGAGGACTTTATCCTCAAAAGCACCTTTTTTCACTTTCGGCGCTGTCTGGAGCAAAAAAGACAAACGTCCAGCTTTTCCTGCCACAGCAAAGATGCCAGCGGGGAAAAGTGATGCTGGTTCTCACTGCCTCCTGGAACCCCTTCAAATGCCCCAGACAATTTGGCCCTCTCTGCTTTCCTGAGCACTCTATCCGCTAAAGCACCTTTTTTCACTTTCGGCGCTCTCTGGAGCAAAAAAGACAAACGTCCAGCTTTTGCTGCCACAGCAAAAGTGCCAGCGGGGAAAAGTGATGCTGGTTCTCACTGCCTCCTGGAACCCCTTCAAATGCCCCAGACAATTTGGCCCTCTCTGCTTTCCTGAGGACTCTATCCTCAAAAGCACCTTTTTTCACTTTCGGCGCTCTCTGGAGCAAAAAAGACAAACGTCCAGCTTTTGCTGCCACAGCAAAGGTGCCAGAGGGGAAAAGTGATGCTGGTCCTCACTGCCTCCTGGAACCCCTTCAAATGCCCCAGACAATTTGGCCCTCTCTGCTTTCCTGAGGACTCTGTCCTCAAAAGCACCTTTTTTCACTTTCGGCGCTCTCTGGAGCAAAAAAGACAAACGTCCAGCTTTTGCTGCCACAGCAAAAGTGCCAGCGGGGAAAAGTGATGCTGGTTCTCACTGCCTCCTGGAACCCCTTCAAATGCCCCAGACAATTTGGCCCTCTCTGCTTTCCTGAGGAGTCTATCCTCAAAAGCACCTTTTTTCACTTTCGGCGCTCTATGGAACAAAAAAGACAAACGTCCAGCTTTTGCTGCCACAGCAAAGGTGCCAGCGGGGAAAAGTGATGCTGGTTCTCACTGCCTCCTGGAACCCCTTCAAATGCCCTAGGCAATTTGGCCCTCTCTGCTTTCCTGAGGACTCTATCCTCAAAAGCACCTTTTTTCACTTCCGGCGCTGTCTGGAGCAAAAAAGACAAACGTCCAGCTTTTGCTGCCACAGCAAAAGTGCCAGCGGGGAAAAGTGATGCTGGTTCTCACTGCCTCCTGGAACCCCTTCAAATGCCCCAGACAATTTGGCCCTCTCTGCTTTCCTGAGGACTCTATCCTCAAAAGCACCTTTTTTCACTTTCGGCGCTCTCTGGAGCAAAAAAGACAAACGTCCAGCTTTTGCTGCCACAGCAAAGATGCCAGCGGGGAAAAGTGAGGCTGGTTCTCACTGCCTCCTGGAACCCCTTCAAATGCCCCAGACAATTTGGCCCTCTCTGCTTTCCTGAGGACTTTATCCTCAAAAGCACCTTTTTTCACTTTCGGCGCTCTCTGGAGCAAAAAAGACAAACGTCCAGCTTTTGCTGCCACAGCAAAAGTGCCAGCGGGGAAAAGTGATGCTGGTTCTCACTGCCTCCTGGAACCCCTTCAAATGCCCCAGACAATTTGGCCCTCTCTGCTTTCCTGAGGACTCTATCCCCAAAAGCACCTTTTTTCACTTTCGGCGCTCTCTGGAGCAAAAAAGACAAACGTCCAGCATTTGCTGCCACAGCAAAGGTGCAAGCGGGGAAAAGTGATGCTGGTTCTCACTGCCTCCTGGAACCCCTTCAAATGCCCCAGACAATTTGGCCCTCTCTGCTTTCCTGAGGACTTTATCCTCAAAAGCACCTTTATTCACTTTCGGCGCTGTCTGGAGCAAAAAAGACAAACGTCCAGCTTTGGCTGCCACAGCTAAGGTGCCAGCGGGGAAAAGTGATGCTGGTCCTCACTGCCTCCTGGAACCCCTTCAAATGCCCCAGACAATTTGGCCCTCTATGCTTTCCTGAGGACTCTATCCTCAAAAGCACCTTTTTTCACTTTCGGCGCTCTCTGGAGCAAAAAAGACAAACGTCCAGCTTTTGCTGCCACAGCAAAGGTGCCAGCGGGGAAAAGTGATGCTGGTCCTCACTGCCTCCTGGAACCCCTTCAAATGCCCCAGACAATTTGGCCCTCTCTGCTTTCCTGAGGACTTTATCCTCAAAAGCACCTTTTTTCACTTTCGGCGCAGTTTGGAGCAAAAAAGACAAACGTCCAGATTTTGCTGCCACAGCAAAGGTGCCAGCGGGGAAAAGTGATGCTGGTCCTCACTGCCTCCTGGAACCCCTTCAAATGCCCCAGACAATTTGGCCCTCTCTGCTTTCCTGAGGACTCTATCCTCAAAAGCACCTTTTTTCACTTTCGGCGCTGTCTGGAGCAAAAAAGACAAACGTCCAGCTTTTGCTGCCACAGCAAAGGTGCCAGCGGGGAAAAGTGATGCTGGTTCTCACTGCCTCCTGGAACCCCTTCAAATGCCCCAGACAATTTGGCCCTCTCTGCTTTCCTGAGGACTTTATCCTCAAAAGCACCTTTTTTCACTTTCGGCGCTGTCTGGAGCAAAAAAGACAAACGTCCAGCTTTTCCTGCCACAGCAAAGATGCCAGCGGGGAAAAGTGATGCTGGTTCTCACTGCCTCCTGGAACCCCTTCAAATGCCCCAGACAATTTGGCCCTCTCTGCTTTCCTGAGCACTCTATCCGCTAAAGCACCTTTTTTCACTTTCGGCGCTCTCTGGAGCAAAAAAGACAAACGTCCAGCTTTTGCTGCCACAGCAAAAGTGCCAGCGGGGAAAAGTGATGCTGGTTCTCACTGCCTCCTGGAACCCCTTCAAATGCCCCAGACAATTTGGCCCTCTCTGCTTTCCTGAGGACTCTATCCTCAAAAGCACCTTTTTTCACTTTCGGCGCTCTCTGGAGCAAAAAAGACAAACGTCCAGCTTTTGCTGCCACAGCAAAGGTGCCAGAGGGGAAAAGTGATGCTGGTCCTCACTGCCTCCTGGAACCCCTTCAAATGCCCCAGACAATTTGGCCCTCTCTGCTTTCCTGAGGACTCTGTCCTCAAAAGCACCTTTTTTCACTTTCGGCGCTCTCTGGAGCAAAAAAGACAAACGTCCAGCTTTTGCTGCCACAGCAAAAGTGCCAGCGGGGAAAAGTGATGCTGGTTCTCACTGCCTCCTGGAACCCCTTCAAATGCCCTAGACAATTTGGCCCTCTCTGCTTTCCTGAGGAGTCTATCCTCAAAAGCACCTTTTTTCACTTTCGGCGCTCTATGGAACAAAAAAGACAAACGTCCAGCTTTTGCTGCCACAGCAAAGGTGCCAGCGGGGAAAAGTGATGCTGGTTCTCACTGCCTCCTGGAACCCCTTCAAATGCCCTAGGCAATTTGGCCCTCTCTGCTTTCCTGAGGACTCTATCCTCAAAAGCACCTTTTTTCACTTCCGGCGCTGTCTGGAGCAAAAAAGACAAACGTCCAGCTTTTGCTGCCACAGCAAAGGTGCCAGCGGGGAAAAGTGATGCTGGTCCTCACTGCCTCCTGGAACCCCTTCAAATGCCCCAGACAATTTGGCCCTCTCTGCTTTCCTGAGGACTCTATCCTCAAAAGCACCTTTTTTCACTTTCGGCGCTCTCTGGAGCAAAAAAGACAAACGTCCAGCTTTTGCTGCCACAGCAAAGGTGCCAGCGGGGAAAAGTGATGCTGGTCCTCACTGCCTCCTGGAACCCCTTCAAATGCCCCAGACAATTTGGCCCTCTCTGCTTTCCTGAGGACTCTATCCTCAAAAGCACCTTTTTTCACTTCCGGCGCTGTCTGGAGCAAAAAAGACAAACGTCCAGCTTTTGCTGCCACAGCAAAGGTGCCAGCGGGGAAAAGTGATGCTGGTCCTCACTGCCTCCTGGAACCTCTTCAAATGCCCCAGACAATTTGGCCCTCTCTGCTTTCCTGAGGACTCTATCCTCAAAAGCACCTTTTTTCACTTTCGGCGCTCTCTGGAACAAAAAAGACAAACGTCCAGCTTTTGCTGCCACAGCAAAGGTGCCAGCGGGGAAAAGTGATGCTGGTTCTCACTGCCTCCTGGAACCCCTTCAAATGCCCCAGACAATTCGGCCCTCTCTGCTTTCCTGAGGACTCTATCCTCAAAAGCACCTTTTTTCTCTTTCGGCGCTCTCTGGAGCAAAAAAGACAAACGTCCAGCTTTTGCTGCCACAGCAAAAGTGCCAGCGGGGAAAAGTGATGCTGGTTCTCACTGCCTCCTGGAACCCCTTCAAATGCCCCAGACAATTTGGCCCTCTCTGCTTTCCTGAGGACTCTATCCTCAAAAGCACCTTTTTTCACTTTCGGCGCTCTCTGGAGCAAAAAAGACAAACGTCCAGCTTTTGCTGCCACAGCAAAGGTGCCAGCGGGGAAAAGTGATGCTGGTTCTCACTGCCTCCTGGAACCCCTTCAAATGCCCCAGGCAATTTGGCCCTCTCTGCTTTCCTGAGCACTCTATCCTCAAAAGCACCTTTTTTCACTTTCGGCGCTCTCTGGAGCAAAAAAGACAAACGTCCAGCTTTTGCTGCCACATCAAAGGTGCCAGCGGGGAAAAGTGATGCTGGTCCTCACTGCCTCCTGGAACCCCTTCAAATGCCCCAGACAATTTGGCCCTCTCTGCTTTCCTGAGGACTCTATCCTCAAAAGCACCTTTTTTCACTTTCGGCGCTCTCTGGAGCAAAAAAGACAAACGTCCAGCTTTTGCTGCCACAGCAAAAGTGCCAGCGGGGAAAAGTGATGCTGGTTCTCACTGCCTCCTGGAACCCCTTCAAATGCCCCAGACAATTTGGCCCTCTCTGCTTTCCTGAGCACTCTATCCTCAAAAGCACCTTTTGTCACTTTCGGCGCTCTCTGGAGCAAAAAAGACAAACGTCCAGATTTTGCTGCCACAGCAAAGGTGCCAGCGGGGAAAAGTGATGCTGGTCCTCACAGCCTCCTGGAACCCCTTCAAATGCCCCAGACAATTTGGCCCTCTGCTTTCCTGAGGACTCTATCCCCAAAAGCACCTTTTTTCACTTTTGGCGCTCTCTGGAGCAAAAAAGACAAACGTCCAGCTTTTGCTGCCACAGCAAAAGTGCCAGCGGGGAAAAGTGATGCTGGTTCTCACTGCCTCCTGGAACCCCTTCAAATGCCCCAGACAATTTGGCCCTCTCTGCTTTCCTGAGGACTCTATCCTCAAAAGCACCTTTTTTCACTTTTGGCGCTCTCTGGAGCAAAAAAGACAAACGTCCAGCTTTTGCTGCCACAGCAAAAGTGCCAGCGGGGAAAAGTGATGCTGGTTCTCACTGCCTCCTGGAACCCCTTCAAATGCCCCAGACAATTTGGCCCTCTCTGCTTTCCTGAGGACTCTATCCTCAAAAGCACCTTTTTTCACTTTTGGCGCTCTCTGGAGCAAAAAAGACAAACGTCCAGCTTTTGCTGCCACAGCAAAGGTGCCAGCGGGGAAAAGTGATGCTGGTCCTCACTGCCTCCTGGAACCCCTTCAAATGCCCCAGACAATTTGGCCCTCTCTGCTTTCCTGAGGACTCTATCCTCAAAAGCACCTTTTTTCACTTTCGGCGCTCTCTGGAGCAAAAAAGACAAACGTCCAGCTTTTGCTGCCACAGCAAAGGTGCCAGCGGGGAAAAGTGATGCTGGTCCTCACTGCCTCCTGGAACCCCTTCAAATGCCCCAGACAATTTGGCCCTCTCTGCTTTCCTGAGGACTCTATCCTCAAAAGCACCTTTTTTCACTTTCGGCGCTCTCTGGAGCAAAAAAGACAAACGTCCAGCTTTTGCTGCCACAGCAAAGGTGCCAGCGGGGAAAAGTGATGCTGGTTCTCACTGCC
The DNA here is from genome assembly GCF_965231255.1 of Vanellus vanellus. NCBI lineage: Eukaryota > Metazoa > Chordata > Aves > Charadriiformes > Charadriidae > Vanellus > Vanellus vanellus. The sequence goes on along the minus strand of NW_028128895.1, from coordinate 75,045 downwards.
TCCTGGAACCCCTTCAAATGCCCCAGACAATTTGGCCCTCTCTGCTTTCCTGAGGACTCTATCCTCAAAAGCACCTTTTTTCACTTTTGGCGCTCTCTGGAGCAAAAAAGACAAACGTCCAGCTTTTGCTGCCACAGCAAAGGTGCCAGCGGGGAAAAGTGATGCTGGTCCTCACTGCCTCCTGGAACCCCTTCAAATGCCCCAGACAATTTGGCCCTCTCTGCTTTCCTGAGGACTCTATCCTCAAAAGCACCTTTTTTCACTTCCGGCGCTGTCTGGAGCAAAAAAGACAAACGTCCAGCTTTTGCTGCCACAGCAAAGGTGCCAGCGGGGAAAAGTGATGCTGGTCCTCACTGCCTCCTGGAACCTCTTCAAATGCCCCAGACAATTTGGCCCTCTCTGCTTTCCTGAGGACTCTATCCTCAAAAGCACCTTTTTTCACTTTCGGCGCTCTCTGGAACAAAAAAGACAAACGTCCAGCTTTTGCTGCCACAGCAAAGGTGCCAGCGGGGAAAAGTGATGCTGGTTCTCACTGCCTCCTGGAACCCCTTCAAATGCCCCAGACAATTCGGCCCTCTCTGCTTTCCTGAGGACTCTATCCTCAAAAGCACCTTTTTTCTCTTTCGGCGCTCTCTGGAGCAAAAAAGACAAACGTCCAGCTTTTGCTGCCACAGCAAAAGTTCCAGCGGGGAAAAGTGATGCTGGTTCTCACTGCCTCCTGGAACCCCTTCAAATGCCCCAGACAATTTGGCCCTCTCTGCTTTCCTGAGGACTCTATCCTCAAAAGCACCTTTTTTCACTTTCGGCGCTCTCTGGAGCAAAAAAGACAAACGTCCAGCTTTTGCTGCCACAGCAAAGGTGCCAGCGGGGAAAAGTGATGCTGGTTCTCACTGCCTCCTGGAACCCCTTCAAATGCCCCAGGCAATTTGGCCCTCTCTGCTTTCCTGAGCACTCTATCCTCAAAAGCACCTTTTTTCACTTTCGGCGCTCTCTGGAGCAAAAAAGACAAACGTCCAGCTTTTGCTGCCACATCAAAGGTGCCAGCGGGGAAAAGTGATGCTGGTCCTCACTGCCTCCTGGAACCCCTTCAAATGCCCCAGACAATTTGGCCCTCTCTGCTTTCCTGAGGACTCTATCCTCAAAAGCACCTTTTTTCACTTTCGGCGCTCTCTGGAGCAAAAAAGACAAACGTCCAGCTTTTGCTGCCACAGCAAAAGTGCCAGCGGGGAAAAGTGATGCTGGTTCTCACTGCCTCCTGGAACCCCTTCAAATGCCCCAGACAATTTGGCCCTCTCTGCTTTCCTGAGCACTCTATCCTCAAAAGCACCTTTTGTCACTTTCGGCGCTCTCTGGAGCAAAAAAGACAAACGTCCAGATTTTGCTGCCACAGCAAAGGTGCCAGCGGGGAAAAGTGATGCTGGTCCTCACAGCCTCCTGGAACCCCTTCAAATGCCCCAGACAATTTGGCCCTCTGCTTTCCTGAGGACTCTATCCCCAAAAGCACCTTTTTTCACTTTTGGCGCTCTCTGGAGCAAAAAAGACAAACGTCCAGCTTTTGCTGCCACAGCAAAAGTGCCAGCGGGGAAAAGTGATGCTGGTTCTCACTGCCTCCTGGAACCCCTTCAAATGCCCCAGACAATTTGGCCCTCTCTGCTTTCCTGAGGACTCTATCCTCAAAAGCACCTTTTTTCACTTTTGGCGCTCTCTGGAGCAAAAAAGACAAACGTCCAGCTTTTGCTGCCACAGCAAAAGTGCCAGCGGGGAAAAGTGATGCTGGTTCTCACTGCCTCCTGGAACCCCTTCAAATGCCCCAGACAATTTGGCCCTCTCTGCTTTCCTGAGGACTCTATCCTCAAAAGCACCTTTTTTCACTTTTGGCGCTCTCTGGAGCAAAAAAGACAAACGTCCAGCTTTTGCTGCCACAGCAAAGGTGCCAGCGGGGAAAAGTGATGCTGGTCCTCACTGCCTCCTGGAACCCCTTCAAATGCCCCAGACAATTTGGCCCTCTCTGCTTTCCTGAGGACTCTATCCTCAAAAGCACCTTTTTTCACTTTCGGCGCTCTCTGGAGCAAAAAAGACAAACGTCCAGCTTTTGCTGCCACAGCAAAGGTGCCAGCGGGGAAAAGTGATGCTGGTTCTCACTGCCTCCTGGAACCCCTTCAAATGCCTTAGACAATTTGGCCCTCTCTGCTTTCCTGAGGACTTTATCCTCAAAAGCACCTTTTTTCACTTTTGGCGCTCTCTGGAGCAAAAAAGACAAACGTCCAGCTTTTGCTGCCACAGCAAAGGTGCCAGCGGGGAAAAGTGATGCTGGTCCTCACTGCCTCCTGGAACCCCTTCAAATGCCCCAGACAATTTGGCCCTCTCTGCTTTCCTGAGGACTCTATCCTCAAAAGCACCTTTTTTCACTTTCGGCGCTCTCTGGAGCAAAAAAGACAAACGTCCAGCTTTTGCTGCCACAGCAAAGGTGCCAGCGGGGAAAAGTGATGCTGGTCCTCACTGCCTCCTGGAACCCCTTCAAATGCCCCAGACAATTTGGCCCTCTCTGCTTTCCTGAGCACTCTATCCTCAAAAGCACCTTTTTTCACTTTTGGCGCTCTCTGGAGCAAAAAAGACAAACGTCCAGCTTTTGCTGCCACAGCAAAAGTGCCAGCGGGGAAAAGTGATGCTGGTTCTCACTGCCTCCTGGAACCCCTTCAAATGCCCCAGACAATTTGGCCCTCTCTGCTTTCCTGAGGACTCTATCCTCAAAAGCACCTTTTTTCACTTTTGGCGCTCTCTGGAGCAAAAAAGACAAACGTCCAGCTTTTGCTGCCACAGCAAAGGTGCCAGCGGGGAAAAGTGATGCTGGTCCTCACTGCCTCCTGGAACCCCTTCAAATGCCCCAGACAATTTGGCCCTCTCTGCTTTCCTGAGGACTCTATCCTCAAAAGCACCTTTTTTCACTTTCGGCGCTCTCTGGAGCAAAAAAGACAAACGTCCAGCTTTTGCTGCCACAGCAAAGGTGCCAGCGGGGAAAAGTGATGCTGGTTCTCACTGCCTCCTGGAACCCCTTCAAATGCCTTAGACAATTTGGCCCTCTCTGCTTTCCTGAGGACTTTATCCTCAAAAGCACCTTTTTTCACTTTTGGCGCTCTCTGGAGCAAAAAAGACAAACGTCCAGCTTTTGCTGCCACAGCAAAGGTGCCAGCGGGGAAAAGTGATGCTGGTCCTCACTGCCTCCTGGAACCCCTTCAAATGCCCCAGACAATTTGGCCCTCTCTGCTTTCCTGAGGACTCTATCCTCAAAAGCACCTTTTTTCACTTTCGGCGCTCTCTGGAGCAAAAAAGACAAACGTCCAGCTTTTGCTGCCACAGCAAAGGTGCCAGCAGGGAAAAGTGATGCTGGTCCTCACTGCCTCCTGAAACCCCTTCAAATGCCCCAGACAATTTGGCCCTCTCTGCTTTCCTGAGGACTCTATCCTCAAAAGCACCTTTTTTCACTTCCGGCGCTGTCTGGAGCAAAAAAGACAAACGTCCAGCTTTTGCTGCCACAGCAAAGGTGCCAGCGGGGAAAAGTGATGCTGGTCCTCACTGCCTCCTGGAACCCCTTCAAATGCCCCAGACAATTTGGCCCTCTCTGCTTTCCTGAGGACTCTATCCTCAAAAGCACCTTTTTTCACTTTCGGCGCTCTCTGGAACAAAAAAGACAAACGTCCAGCTTTTGCTGCCACAGCAAAGGTGCCAGCGGGGAAAAGTGATGCTGGTTCTCACTGCCTCCTGGAACCCCTTCAAATGCCCCAGACAATTTGGCCCTCTTTGCTTTCCTGAGGACTCTATCCTCAAAAGCACCTTTTTTCACTTTCGGCGCTCTCTGGAGCAAAAAAGACAAACGTCCAGCTTTTGCTGCCACAGCAAAAGTGCCAGCGGGGAAAAGTGATGCTGGATCTCACTGCCTCCTGGAACCCCTTCAAATGCCCCAGACAATTTGGCCCTCTCTGCTTTCCTGAGGACTCTATCCTCAAAAGCACCTTTTTTCACTTTCGGCGCTCTCTGGAGCAAAAAAGACAAACGTCCAGCTTTTGCTGCCACAGCAAAAGTGCCAGCGGGGAAAAGTGATGCTGGTTCTCACTGCCTCCTGGAACCCCTTCAAATGCCCCAGACAATTTGGCCCTCTCTGCTTTCCTGAGGATTCTATCCTCCAAAGCACCTTTTTTCACTTCCGGCGCTCTCTGGAGCAAAAAAGACAAATGTCCAGATTTTGCTGCCACAGCAAAGGTGCCAGCGGGGAAAAGTGATGCTGGTTCTCACTGCCTCCTGGAACCCCTTCAAATGCCCCAGACAATTTGGCCCTCTCTGCTTTCCTGAGGACTCTATCCTCAAAAGCACCTTTTTTCACTTTCGGCGCTCTCTGGAGCAAAAAAGACAAACGTCCAGCTTTTGCTGCCACAGCAAAGGTGCCAGCGGGGAAAAGTGATGCTGGTCCTCACTGCCTCCTGGAACCCCTTCAAATGCCCCAGACAATTTGGCCCTCTCTGCTTTCCTGAGGACTCTATCCGCAAAAGCACCTTTTTTCACTTTCGGCGCTGTCTGGAGCAAAAAAGACAACGTCCAGCTTTTGCTGCCACAGCAAAGGTGCCAGCGGGGAAAAGTGATGCTGGTTCTCACTGCCTCCTGGAACCCCTTCAAATGCCCCAGACAATTTGGCCCTCTCTGCTTTCCTGAGGACTTTATCCTCAAAAGCACCTTTTTTCACTTTCGGCGCTCTCTGGAGCAAAAAAGACAAACGTCCAGCTTTTGCTGCCACAGCAAAAGTGCCAGCGGGGAAAAGTGATGCTGGTTCTCACTGCCTCCTGGAACCCCTTCAAATGCCCCAGACAATTTGGCCCTCTCTGCTTTCCTGAGGACTCTATCCTCAAAAGCACCTTTTTTCACTTTCGGCGCTGTCTGGAGCAAAAAAGACAAACGTCCAGCTTTTGCTGCCACAGCAAAAGTGCCAGCGGGGAAAAGTGATGCTGGTTCTCACTGCCTCCTGGAACCCCTTCAAATGCCCCAGACAATTTGGCCCTCTCTGCTTTCCTGAGGACTCTATCCTCAAAAGCACCTTTTTTCACTTCCGGCGCTGTCTGGAGCAAAAAAGACAAACGTCCAGCTTTTGCTGCCACAGCAAAGGTGCCAGCGGGGAAAAGTGATGCTGGTCCTCACTGCCTCCTGGAACCCCTTCAAATGCCCCAGACAATTTGGCCCTCTCTGCTTTCCTGAGGACTCTATCCTCAAAAGCACCTTTTTTCACTTTCGGCGCTCTCTGGAGCAAAAAAGACAAACGTCCAGCTTTTGCTGCCACAGCAAAAGTGCCAGCGGGGAAAAGTGATGCTGGTTCTCACTGCCTCCTGGAACCCCTTCAAATGCCCCAGACAATTTGGCCCTCTCTGCTTTCCTGAGGACTCTATCCTCAAAAGCACCTTTTTTCACTTTCGGCGCTGTCTGGAGCAAAAAAGACAAACGTCCAGCTTTTGCTGCCACAGCAAAAGTGCCAGCGGGGAAAAGTGATGCTGGTTCTTACTGCCTCCTGGAACCCCTTCAAATGCCCCAGACAATTTGGCCCTCTCTGCTTCCTGAGGACTCTATCCTCAAAAGCACCTTTTTTCACTTTCGGCGCTCTCTGGAGCAAAAAAGACAAACGTCCAGCTTTTGCTGCCACAGCAAAGGTGCCAGTGGGGAAAAGTGATGCTGGTTCTCACTGCCTCCTGGAACCCTTTCAAATGCCCCAGACAATTTGGCCCTCTCTGCTTTCCTGAGGACTCTATCCCCAAAAGCACCTTTTTTCACTTTCGGCGCTCTCTGGAGCAAAAAAGACAAACGTCCAGCTTTTGCTGCCACAGCAAAGGTGCCAGCAGGGAAAAGTGATGCTGGTTCTCACTGCCTCCTGGAACCCCTTCAAATGCCCCAGACAATTTGGCTCTCTCTGCTTTCCTGAGGACTCTATCCTCAAAAGCACCTTTTTTCACTTTCGGCGCTCTCTGGAGCAAAAAAGACAAACGTCCAGCTTTTGCTGCCACAGCAAAAGTGCCAGCGGGGAAAAGTGATGCTGGTTCTCACTGCCTCCTGGAACCCCTTCAAATGCCCCAGACAATTTGGCCCTCTCTGCTTTCCTGAGGACTCTATCCTCAAAAGCACCTTTTTTCACTTTCGGCGCTCTCTGGAGCAAAAAAGACAAACGTCCAGCTTTTGCTGCCACAGCAAAGGTGCCAGCGGGGAAAAGTGATGCTGGTTCTCACTGCCTCCTGGAACCCCTTCAAATGCCCCAGACAATTTGGCCCTCTCTGCTTTCCTGAGGACTCTATCCTCAAATGCACCTTTTTTCACTTTCGGCGCTCTCTGGAGCAAAAAAGAAAAACGTCCAGCTTTTGCTGCCACAGCAAAAGTGCCAGCGGGGAAAAGTGATGCTGGTTCTCACTGCCTCCTGGAACCTCTTCAAATGCCCCAGACAATTTGGCCCTCTCTGCTTTCCTGAGGACTCTATCCTCAAAAGCACCTTTTTTTCACTTTCGGCGCTCTCTGGAGCAAAAAAGACAAACGTCCAGCTTTTGCTGCCACAGCAAAAGTGCCAGCGGGGAAAAGTGATGCTGGTTCTCACTGCCTCCTGGAACCCCTTCAAATGCCCCAGACAATTTGGCCCTCTCTGCTTTCCTGAGGACTCTATCCTCAAAAGCACCTTTTTTCACTTTCGGCGCTCTCTGGAGCAAAAAAGACAAATGTCCAGCTTTTGCTGCCACAGCAAAGGTGCCAGCGGGGAAAAGTGATGCTGGTCCTCACTGCCTCCTGGAACCCCTTCAAATGCCCCAGACAATTTGGCCCTCTCTGCTTTCCTGAGGACTCTATCCTCAAAAGCACCTTTTTTCACTTCCGGCGCTCTCTGGAGCAAAAAAGACAAACGTCCAGCTTTTGCTGCCACAGCAAAGGTGCCAGCAGGGAAAAGTGATGCTGGTCCTCACTGCCTCCTGAAACCCCTTCAAATGCCCCAGACAATTTGGCCCTCTCTGCTTTCCTGAGGACTCTATCCTCAAAAGCACCTTTTTTCACTTCCGGCGCTGTCTGGAGCAAAAAAGACAAACGTCCAGCTTTTGCTGCCACAGCAAAGGTGCCAGCGGGGAAAAGTGATGCTGGTTCTCACTGCCTCCTGGAACCCCTTCAAATGCCCCAGACAATTTGGCCCTCTCTGCTTTCCTGAGGACTCTATCCTCAAAAGCACCTTTTTTCACTTTCGGCGCTCTCTGGAGCAAAAAAGACAAACGTCCAGCTTTTGCTGCCACAGCAAAGGTGCCAGCGGGGAAAAGTGATGCTGGTCCTCACTGCCTCCTGAAACCCCTTCAAATGCCCCAGACAATTTGGCCCTCTCTGCTTTCCTGAGGACTCTATCCTCAAAAGCACCTTTTTTCACTTCCGGCGCTGTCTGGAGCAAAAAAGACAAATGTCCAGCTTTTGCTGCCACAGCAAAGGTGCCAGCGGGGAAAAGTGATGCTGGTCCTCACTGCCCCCTGGAACCTCTTCAAATGCCCCAGACAATTTGGCCCTCTCTGCTTTCCTGAGGACTCTATCCTCAAAAGCACCTTTTTTCACTTTCGGCGCTCTCTGGAACAAAAAAGACAAACGTCCAGCTTTTGCTGCCACAGCAAAGGTGCCAGCGGGGAAAAGTGATGCTGGTTCTCACTGCCTCCTGGAACCCCTTCAAATGCCCCAGACAATTTGGCCCTCTCTGCTTTCCTGAGGACTCTATCCTCAAAAGCACCTTTTTTCTCTTTCGGCGCTCTCTGGAGCAAAAAAGACAAACGTCCAGCTTTTGCTGCCACAGCAAAAGTGCCAGCGGGGAAAAGTGATGCTGGTTCTCACTGCCTCCTGGAACCCCTTCAAATGCCCCAGACAATTTGGCCCTCTCTGCTTTCCTGAGGACTCTATCCTCAAAAGCACCTTTTTTCACTTTCGGCGCTCTCTGGAGCAAAAAAGACAAACGTCCAGCTTTTGCTGCCACAGCAAAGGTGCCAGCGGGGAAAAGTGATGCTGGTCCTCACTGCCTCCTGGAATCCCTTCAAAAGCCCCAGGCAATTTGACCCTCTCTGCTTTCCTGAGGACTCTATCCTCAAAAGCACCTTTTTTCACTTTCGGCGCTCTCTGGAGCAAAAAAGACAAACGTCCAGCTTTTGCTGCCACAGCAAAAGTGCCAGCGGGGAAAAGTGATGCTGGTTCTCACTGCCTCCTGGAACCCCTTCAAATGCCCCAGACAATTTGGCCCTCTCTGCTTTCCTGAGGACTCTATCCTCAAAAGCACCTTTTGTCACTTCCGGCGCTGTCTGGAGCAAAAAAGACAAACGTCCAGCTTTTGCTGCCACAGCAAAGGTGCCAGCGGGGAAAAGTGATGCTGGTTCTCACTGCCTCCTGGAACCCCTTCAAATGCCCCAGACAATTTGGCCCTCTCTGCTTTCCTGAGGACTCTATCCTCAAAAGCACCTTTTTTCACTTTCGGCGCTCTCTGGAACAAAAAAGACAAACGTCCAGCTTTTGCTGCCACAGCAAAGGTGCCAGCGGGGAAAAGTGATGCTGGTTCTCACTGCCTCCTGGAACCCCTTCAAATGCCCCAGACAATTTGGCCCTCTCTGCTTTCCTGAGCAGTCTATCCTCAAAAGCACCTTTTTTCTCTTTCGGCGCTCTCTGGAGCAAAAAAGACAAACGTCCAGCTTTTGCTGCCACAGCAAAAGTGCCAGCGGGGAAAAGTGATCCTGGTTCTCACTGCCTCCTGGAACCCCTTCAAATGCCCCAGACAATTTGGCCCTCTCTGCTTTCCTGAGGACTCTATCCTCAAAAGCACCTTTTTTCACTTTCGGCGCTCTCTGGAGCAAAAAAGACAAACGTCCAGCTTTTGCTGCCACAGCAAAGGTGCCAGCGGGGAAAAGTGATGCTGGTTCTCACTGCCTCCTGGAACCCCTTCAAATGCCCCACGCAATTTGGCCCTCTCTGCTTTCCTGAGCACTCTATCCTCAAAAGCACCTTTTTTCACTTTCGGCGCTCTCTGGAGCAAAAAAGACAAACGTCCAGCTTTTGCTGCCACAGCAAAGGTGCCAGCGGGGAAAAGTGATGCTGGTCCTCACTGCCTCCTGGAACCCCTTCAAATGCCCCAGACAATTTGGCCCTCTCTGCTTTCCTGAGGACTCTATCCTCAAAAGCACCTTTTTTCACTTCCGGCGCTCTCTGGAGCAAAAAAGACAAACGTCCAGCTTTTGCTGCCACAGCAAAGGTGCCAGCAGGGGAAAAGTGATGCTGGTTCTCACTGCCTCCTGGAACCCCTTCAAATGCCCCAGACAATTTGGCCCTCTCTGCTTTCCTGAGGACTCTATCCTCAAAAGCACCTTTTTTCACTTTCGGCGCTCTCTGGAGCAAAAAAGAAAAACGTCCAGCTTTTGCTGCCACAGCAAAAGTGCCAGCGGGGAAAAGTGATCCTGGTTCTCACTGCCTCCTGGAACCTCTTCAAATGCCCCAGACAATTTGGCCCTCTCTGCTTTCCTGAGGACTCTATCCTCAAAAGCACCTTTTTTCACTTTCGGCGCTCTCTGGAGCAAAAAAGACAAACGTCCAGCTTTTGCTGCCACAGCAAAAGTGCCAGCGGGGAAAAGTGATGCTGGTTCTCACTGCCTCCTGGAACCCCTTCAAATGCCCCAGACAATTTGGCCCTCTCTGCTTTCCTGAGGACTCTATCCTCAAAAGCACCTTTTTTCACTTTCGGCGCTCTCTGGAGCAAAAAAACAAACGTCCAGCTTTTGCTGCCACAGCAAAGGTGCCAGCGGGGAAAAGTGATGCTGGTCCTCACTGCCTCCTGGAACCCCTTCAAATGCCCCAGACAATTTAGCCCTCTCTGCTTTCCTGAGGACTCTATCCTCAAAAGCACCTTTTTTCACTTCCGGCGCTCTCTGGAGCAAAAAAGACAAACGTCCAGCTTTTGCTGCCACAGCAAAGGTGCCAGCAGGGAAAAGTGATGCTGGTCCTCACTGCCTCCTGAAACCCCTTCAAATGCCCCAGACAATTTGGCCCTCTCTGCTTTCCTGAGGACTCTATCCTCAAAAGCACCTTTTTTCACTTCCGGCGCTGTCTGGAGCAAAAAAGACAAACGTCCAGCTTTTGCTGCCACAGCAAAGGTGCCAGCGGGGAAAAGTGATGCTGGTTCTCACTGCCTCCTGGAACCCCTTCAAATGCCCCAGACAATTTGGCCCTCTCTGCTTTCCTGAGGACTCTATCCTCAAAAGCACCTTTTTTCACTTTCGGCGCTCTCTGGAGCAAAAAAGACAAACGTCCAGCTTTTGCTGCCACAGCAAAGGTGCCAGCGGGGAAAAGTGATGCTGGTCCTCACTGCCTCCTGGAACCCCTTCAAATGCCCCAGACAATTTGGCCCTCTCTGCTTTCCTGAGGACTCTATCCTCAAAAGCACCTTTTTTCACTTTCGGCGCTCTCTGGAGCAAAAAAGACAAACGTCCAGCTTTTGCTGCCACAGCAAAGGTGCCAGCGGGGAAAAGTGATGCTGGTCCTCACTGCCTCCTGAAACCCCTTCAAATGCCCCAGACAATTTGGCCCTCTCTGCTTTCCTGAGGACTCTATCCTCAAAAGCACCTTTTTTCACTTCCGGCGCTGTCTGGAGCAAAAAAGACAAATGTCCAGCTTTTGCTGCCACAGCAAAGGTGCCAGCGGGGAAAAGTGATGCTGGTCCTCACTGCCCCCAGGAACCTCTTCAAATGCCCCAGACAATTTGGCCCTCTCTGCTTTCCTGAGGACTCTATCCTCAAAAGCACCTTTTTTCACTTTCGGCGCTCTCTGGAACAAAAAAGACAAACGTCCAGCTTTTGCTGCCACAGCAAAGGTGCCAGCGGGGAAAAGTGATGCTGGTTCTCACTGCCTCCTGGAACCCCTTCAAATGCCCCAGACAATTTGGCCCTCTCTGCTTTCCTGAGGACTCTATCCTCAAAAGCACCTTTTTTCTCTTTCGGCGCTCTCTGGAGCAAAAAAGACAAACGTCCAGCTTTTGCTGCCACAGCAAAGGTGCCAGCGGGGAAAAGTGATCCTGGTTCTCACTGCCTCCTGGAACCCCTTCAAATGCCCCAGACAATTTGGCCCTCTCTGCTTTCCTGAGGACTCTATCCTCAAAAGCACCTTTTTTCACTTTCGGCGCTCTCTGGAGCAAAAAAGACAAACGTCCAGCTTTTGCTGCCACAGCAAAGGTGCCAGCGGGGAAAAGTGATGCTGGTTCTCACTGCCTCCTGGAACCCCTTCAAATGCCCCACGCAATTTGGCCCTCTCTGCTTTCCTGAGCACTCTATCCTCAAAAGCACCTTTTTTCACTTTCGGCGCTGTCTGGAGCAAAAAAGACAAACGTCCAGCTTTTGCTGCCACAGCAAAGGTGCCAGCGGGGAAAAGTGATGCTGGTCCTCACTGCCTCCTGGAACCCCTTCAAATGCCCCAGACAATTTGTCCCTCTCTGCTTTCCTGAGGACTCTATCCTCAAAAGCACCTTTTTTCACTTCCGGCGCTCTCTGGAGCAAAAAAGACAAACGTCCAGCTTTTGCTGCCACAGCAAAGGTGCCAGCAGGGAAAAGTGATGCTGGTTCTCACTGCCTCCTGGAACCCCTTCAAATGCCCCAGACAATTTGGCCCTCTCTGCTTTCCTGAGGACTCTATCCTCAAAAGCACCTTTTTTCACTTTCGGCGCTCTCTGGAGCAAAAAAGACAAACGTCCAGCTTTTGCTGCCACAGGAAAAGTGCCAGCGGGGAAAAGTGATGCTGGTTCTCACTGCCTCCTGGAACCCCTTCAAATGCCCCAGACAATTTGGCCCTCTCTGCTTTCCTGAGGACTCTATCCGCAAAAGCACCTTTTTTCACTTTCGGCGCTGTCTGGAGCAAAAAAGACAAACGTCCAGCTTTTGCTGCCACAGCAAAGGTGCCAGCGGGGAAAAGTGATGCTGGTTCTCACTGCCTCCTGGAACCCCTTCAAATGCCCCAGACAATTTGGCCCTCTCTGCTTTCCTGAGGACTCTATCCTCAAAAGCACCTTTTGTCACTTTCGGCGCTCTCTGGAGCAAAAAAGACAAACGTCCAGCTTTTGCTGCCACAGCAAAGGTGCCAGCGGGGAAAAGTGATGCTGGTTCTCACTGCCTCCTGGAACCCCTTCAAATGCCCCAGACAATTTGGCCCTCTCTGCTTTCCTGAGGACTCTATCCTCAAAAGCACCTTTTTTCACTTTCGGCGCTCTCTGGAACAAAAAAGACAAACGTCCAGCTTTTGCTGCCACAGCAAAGGTGCCAGCGGGGAAAAGTGGTGCTGGTTCTCACTGCCTCCTGGAACCCCTTCAAATGCCCCAGACAATTTGGCCCTCTCTGCTTTCCTGAGGACTCTATCCTCAAAAGCACCTTTTTTCTCTTTCGGCGCTCTCTGGAGCAAAAAAGACAAACGTCCAGCTTTTGCTGCCACAGCAAAGGTGCCAGCGGGGAAAAGTGATGCTGGTCCTCACTGCCTCCTGGAACCCCTTCAAATGCCCCAGACAATTTGGCCCTCTCTGCTTTCCTGAGGACTCTATCCTCAAAAGCACCTTTTTTCACTTTCGGCGCTCTCTGGAGCAAAAAAGACAAACGTCCAGCTTTTGCTGCCACAGCAAAGGTGCCAGCGGGGAAAAGTGATGCTGGTTCTCACTGCCTCCTGGAACCCCTTCAAATGCCCCACGCAATTTGGCCCTCTCTGCTTTCCTGAGCACTCTATCCTCAAAAGCACCTTTTTTCACTTTCGGCGCTGTCTGGAGCAAAAAAGACAAACGTCCAGCTTTTGCTGCCACAGCAAAGGTGCCAGCGGGGAAAAGTGATGCTGGTCCTCACTGCCTCCTGGAACCCCTTCAAATGCCCCAGACAATTTGTCCCTCTCTGCTTTCCTGAGGACTCTATCCTCAAAAGCACCTTTTTTCACTTCCGGCGCTCTCTGGAGCAAAAAAGACAAACGTCCAGCTTTTGCTGCCACAGCAAAGGTGCCAGCAGGGAAAAGTGATGCTGGTTCTCACTGCCTCCTGGAACCCCTTCAAATGCCCCAGACAATTTGGCCCTCTCTGCTTTCCTGAGGACTCTATCCTCAAAAGCACCTTTTTTCACTTTCGGCGCTCTCTGGAGCAAAAAAGACAAACGTCCAGCTTTTGCTGCCACAGGAAAAGTGCCAGCGGGGAAAAGTGATGCTGGTTCTCACTGCCTCCTGGAACCCCTTCAAATGCCCCAGACAATTTGGCCCTCTCTGCTTTCCTGAGGACTCTATCCTCAAAAGCACCTTTTTTCACTTCCGGCGCTCTCTGGAGCAAAAAAGACAAACGTCCAGCTTTTGCTGCCACAGCAAAAGTGCCAGCGGGGAAAAGTGATGCTGGTTCTCACTGCCTCCTGGAACCCCTTCAAATGCCCCAGACAATTTGGCCCTCTCTGCTTTCCTGAGGACTCTATCCTCAAAAGCACCTTTTTTCACTTTCGGCGCTCTCTGGAGCAAAAAAGACAAACGTCCAGCTTTTGCTGCCACAGCAAAGGTGCCAGCGGGGAAAAGTGATGCTGGTCCTCACTGCCTCCTGGAACCCCTTCAAATGCCCCAGACAATTTGGCCCTCTCTGCTTTCCTGAGGACTCTATCCTCAAAAGCACCTTTTTTCACTCCGGCGCTCTCTGGAGCAAAAAAGACAAACGTCCAGCTTTTGCTGCCACAGCAAAGGTGCCAGCGGGGAAAAGTGATGCTGGTCCTCACTGCCTCCTGAAACCCCTTCAAATGCCCCAGACAATTTGGCCCTCTCTGCTTTCCTGAGGACTCTATCCTCAAAAGCACCTTTTTTCACTTCCGGCGCTCTCTGGAGCAAAAAAGACAAACGTCCAGCTTTTGCTGCCACAGCAAAGGTGCCAGCGGGGAAAAGTGATGCTGGTCCTCACTGCCTCCTGGAACCCCTTCAAATGCCCCAGACAATTTGGCCCTCTCTGCTTTCCTGAGGATTCTATCCTCAAAAGCACCTTTTTTCACTTTCGGCGCTCTCTAAAACAAAAAAGACAAACGTCCAGCTTTTGCTGCCACAGCAAAGGTGCCAGCAGGGAAAAGTGATGCTGGTCCTCACTGCCTCCTGGAACCCCTTCAAATGCCCCAGACAATTTGGCCCTCTCTGCTTTCCTGAGCACTCTATCCTCAAAAGCACCTTTTTTCACTTTCGGCGCTCTCTGGAGCAAAAAAGACAAACGTCCAGCTTTTGCTGCCACAGCAAAAGTGCCAGCGGGGAAAAGTGATGCTGGTCCTCACTGCCTCCTGGAACCCCTTCAAATGCCCCAGACAATTTGGCCCTCTCTGCTTTCCTGAGGACTCTATCCTCAAAAGCACCTTTTTTCACTTTCGGCGCTCTCTGGAGCAAAAAACACAAATGTCCAGATTTTGCTGCCACAGCAAAGGTGCCAGCGGGGAAAAGTGATGCTGGTCCTCACTGCCTCCTGGAACCCCTTCAAATGCCCCAGACAATTTGGCCCTCTCTGCTTTCCTGAGGACTCTATCCTCAAAAGCACCTTTTTTCACTCCGGCGCTCTCTGGAGCAAAAAAGACAAACGTCCAGCTTTTGCTGCCACAGCAAAGGTGCCAGCGGGGAAAAGTGATGCTGGTTCTCACTGCCTCCTGGAACCCCTTCAAATGCCCCAGACAATTTGGCCCTCTCTGCTTTCCTGAGGACTCTATCCTCAAAAGCACCTTTTTTCACTTTCGGCGCTGTCTGGAGCAAAAAAGACAAACGTCCAGCTTTTGCTGCCACAGCAAAGGTGCCAGCGGGGAAAAGTGATGCTGGTTCTCACTGCCTCCTGGAACCCCTTCAAATGCCCCAGACAATTTGGCCCTCTCTGCTTTCCTGAGCACTCTATCCTCAAAAGCACCTTTTTTCACTTTCGGCGCTCTCTGGAGCAAAAAAGACAAACGTCCAGATTTTGCTGCCACAGCAAAGGTGCCAGCGGGGAAAAGTGATGCTGGTCCTCACTGCCTCCTGGAACCCCTTCAAATGCCCCAGACAATTTGGCCCTCTCTGCTTTCCTGAGGACTTTATCCTCAAAAGCACCTTTTTTCACTTTCGGCGCTCTCTGGAGCAAAAAAGACAAACGTCCAGCTTTTGCTGCCACAGCAAAAGTGCCAGCGGGGAAAAGTGATGCTGGTTCTCACTGCCTCCTGGAACCCCTTCAAATGCCCCAGACAATTTGGCCCTCTCTGCTTTCCTGAGGACTCTATCCTCAAAAGCACCTTTTTTCACTTTCGGCGCTCTCTGGAGCAAAAAAGACAAACGTCCAGCTTTTGCTGCCACAGCAAAAGTGCCAGCGGGGAAAAGTGATGCTGGTTCTCACTGCCTCCTGGAACCCCTTCAAATGCCCCAGACAATTTGGCCCTCTCTGCTTTCCTGAGGACTCTATCCTCAAAAGCACCTTTTTTCACTTTCGGCGCTCTCTGGAGCAAAAAAGACAAACGTCCAGCTTTTGCTGCCACAGCAAAGGTGCCAGCGGGGAAAAGTGATGCTGGTCCTCACTGCCTCCTGGAACCCCTTCAAATGCCCCAGACAATTTGGCCCTCTCTGCTTTCCTGAGGACTCTATCCTCAAAAGCACCTTTTTTCACTTTCGGCGCTCTCTGGAGCAAAAAAGACAAACGTCCAGCTTTTGCTGCCACAGCAAAAGTGCCAGCGGGGAAAAGTGATGCGGGTTCTCACTGCCTCCTGGAACCCCTTCAAATGCCCCAGACAATTTGGCCCTCTCTGCTTTCCTGAGGACTCTATCCGCAAAAGCACCTTTTTTCACTTTCGGCGCTCTCTGGAGCAAAAAAGACAAACGTCCAGCTTTTGCTGCCACAGCAAAGGTGCCAGCGGGGAAAAGTGATGCTGGTCCTCACTGCCTCCTGGAACCCCTTCAAATGCCCCAGACAATTTGGCCCTCTCTGCTTTCCTGAGGACTCTATCCTCAAAAGCACCTTTTTTCACTTTCGGCGCTCTCTGGAGCAGAAAAGACAAACGTCCAGCTTTTGCTGCCACAGCAAAGGTGCCAGCGGGGAAAAGTGATGCTGGTCCTCACTGCCTCCTGAAACCCCTTCAAATGCCCCAGACAATTTGGCCCTCTCTGCTTTCCTGAGGACTCTATCCTCAAAAGCACCTTTTTTCACTTTCGGCGCTCTCTGGAGCAAAAAAGACAAACGTCCAGCTTTTGCTGCCACAGCAAAGGTGCCAGCGGGGAAAAGTGATGCTGGTCCTCACTGCCTCCTGGAACCCCTTCAAATGCCCCAGACAATTTGGCCCTCTCTGCTTTCCTGAGGACTCTATCCTCAAAAGCACCTTTTTTCACTTTCGGCGCTCTCTGGAACAAAAAAGACAAACGTCCAGCTTTTGCTGCCACAGCAAAGGTGCCAGCAGGGAAAAGTTATGCTGGTTCTCACTGCCTCCTGGAACCCCTTCAAATGCCCCAGACAATTTGGCCCTCTCTGCTTTCCTGAGCACTCTATCCTCAAAAGCACCTTTTTTCACTTTCGGCGCTCTCTGGAGCAAAAAAGACAAACGTCCAGCTTTTGCTGCCAGAGCAAAAGTGCCAGCGGGGAAAAGTGATGCTGGTCCTCACTGCCTCCTGGAACCCCTTCAAATGCCCCAGACAATTTGGCCCTCTCTGCTTTCATGAGGACTTTATCCTCAAAAGCACCTTTTTTCACTCCGGCGCTCTCTGGAGCAAAAAAGACAAACGTCCAGCTTTTGCTGCCACAGCAAAGGTGCCAGCGGGGAAAAGTGATGCTGGTTCTCACTGCCTCCTGGAACCCCTTCAAATGCCCCAGACAATTTGGCCCTCTCTGCTTTCCTGAGGACTCTATCCTCAAAAGCACCTTTTTTCACTTTCGGCGCTCTCTGGAGCAAAAAAGACAAACGTCCAGCTTTTGCTGCCACAGCAAAGGTGCCAGCGGGGAAAAGTGATGCTGGTTCTCACTGCCTCCTGGAACCCCTTCAAATGCCCCAGACAATTTGGCCCTCTCTGCTTTCCTGAGGACTCTATCCTCTAAAGCACCTTTTTTCACTTTCGGCGCTCTCTGGAGCAAAAAAGACAAACGTCCAGCTTTTGCTGCCACAGCAAAGGTGCCAGCGGGGAAAAGTGATGCTGGTCCTCACTGCCTCCTGGAACCCCTTCAAATGCCCCAGACAATTTGGCCCTCTCTGCTTTCCTGAGGACTCTATCCTCAAAAGCACCTTTTTTCACTTTCGGCGCTCTCTGGAGCAAAAAAGACAAACGTCCAGCTTTTGCTGCCACAGCAAAAGTGCCAGCGGGGAAAAGTGATGCTGGTCCTCACTGCCTCCTGGAACCCCTTCAAATGCCCCAGACAATTTGGCCCTCTCTGCTTTCCTGAGGACTCTATCCGCAAAAGCACCTTTTTTCACTTTCGGCGCTGTCTGGAGCAAAAAAGACAAACGTCCAGCTTTTGCTGCCACAGCAAAGGTGCCAGCGGGGAAAAGTGATGCTGGTTCTCACTGCCTCCTGGAACCCCTTCAAATGCCCCAGACAATTTGGCCCTCTCTGCTTTCCTGAGGACTCTATCCTCAAAAGCACCTTTTTTCACTTCCGGCGCTCTCTGGAGCAAAAAAGACAAACGTCCAGCTTTTGCTGCCACAGCAAAAGTGCCAGCGGGGAAAAGTGATGCTGGTTCTCACTGCCTCCTGGAACCCCTTCAAATGCCCCAGACAATTTGGCCCTCTCTGCTTTCCTGAGGACTCTATCCTCAAAAGCACCTTTTTTCACTTTCGGCGCTCTCTGGAGCAAAAAAGACAAACGTCCAGCTTTTGCTGCCACAGCAAAGGTGCCAGCGGGGAAAAGTGATGCTGGTCCTCACTGCCTCCTGGAACCCCTTCAAATGCCCCAGACAATTTGGCCCTCTCTGCTTTCCTGAGGACTCTATCCTCAAAAGCACCTTTTTTCACTCCGGCGCTCTCTGGAGCAAAAAAGACAAACGTCCAGCTTTTGCTGCCACAGCAAAGGTGCCAGCGGGGAAAAGTGATGCTGGTCCTCACTGCCTCCTGAAACCCCTTCAAATGCCCCAGACAATTTGGCCCTCTCTGCTTTCCTGAGGACTCTATCCTCAAAAGCACCTTTTTTCACTTCCGGCGCTCTCTGGAGCAAAAAAGACAAACGTCCAGCTTTTGCTGCCACAGCAAAGGTGCCAGCGGGGAAAAGTGATGCTGGTCCTCACTGCCTCCTGGAACCCCTTCAAATGCCCCAGACAATTTGGCCCTCTCTGCTTTCCTGAGGATTCTATCCTCAAAAGCACCTTTTTTCACTTTCGGCGCTCTCTAAAACAAAAAAGACAAACGTCCAGCTTTTGCTGCCACAGCAAAGGTGCCAGCAGGGAAAAGTGATGCTGGTTCTCACTGCCTCCTGGAACCCCTTCAAATGCCCCAGACAATTTGGCCCTCTCTGCTTTCCTGAGCACTCTATCCTCAAAAGCACCTTTTTTCACTTTCGGCGCTCTCTGGAGCAAAAAAGACAAACGTCCAGCTTTTGCTGCCACAGCAAAAGTGCCAGCGGGGAAAAGTGATGCTGGTCCTCACTGCCTCCTGGAACCCCTTCAAATGCCCCAGACAATTTGGCCCTCTCTGCTTTCATGAGGACTTTATCCTCAAAAGCACCTTTTTTCACTTCCGGCGCTCTCTGGAGCAAAAAAGACAAATGTCCAGATTTTGCTGCCACAGCAAAGGTGCCAGCGGGGAAAAGTGATGCTGGTCCTCACTGCCTCCTGGAACCCCTTCAAATGCCCCAGACAATTTGGCCCTCTCTGCTTTCCTGAGGACTCTATCCTCAAAAGCACCTTTTTTCACTCCGGCGCTCTCTGGAGCAAAAAAGACAAACGTCCAGCTTTTGCTGCCACAGCAAAGGTGCCAGCGGGGAAAAGTGATGCTGGTTCTCACTGCCTCCTGGAACCCCTTCAAATGCCCCAGACAATTTGGCCCTCTCTGCTTTCCTGAGGACTCTATCCTCAAAAGCACCTTTTTTCACTTTCGGCGCTGTCTGGAGCAAAAAAGACAAACGTCCAGCTTTTGCTGCCACAGCAAAGGTGCCAGCGGGGAAAAGTGATGCTGGTTCTCACTGCCTCCTGGAACCCCTTCAAATGCCCGAGACCATTTGGCCCTCTCTGCTTTCCTGAGGACTCTATCCTCTAAAGCACCTTTTTTCACTTTCGGCGCTCTCTGGAGCAAAAAAGACAAACGTCCAGCTTTTGCTGCCACAGCAAAGGTGCCAGCGGGGAAAAGTGATGCTGGTCCTCACTGCCTCCTGGAACCCCTTCAAATGCCCCAGACAATTTGGCCCTCTCTGCTTTCCTGAGGACTCTATCCTCAAAAGCACCTTTTTTCACTTTCGGCGCTCTCTGGAGCAAAAAAGACAAACGTCCAGCTTTTGCTGCCACAGCAAAAGTGCCAGCGGGGAAAAGTGATGCTGGTTCTCACTGCCTCCTGGAACCCCTTCAAATGCCCCAGACAATTTGGCCCTCTCTGCTTTCCTGAGCACTCTATCCTCAAAAGCACCTTTTTTCACTTTCGGCGCTCTCTGGAGCAAAAAAGACAAACGTCCAGATTTTGCTGCCACAGCAAAGGTGCCAGCGGGGAAAAGTGATGCTGGTCCTCACTGCCTCCTGGAACCCCTTCAAATGCCCCAGACAATTTGGCCCTCTCTGCTTTCCTGAGGACTTTATCCTCAAAAGCACCTTTTTTCACTTTCGGCGCTCTCTGGAGCAAAAAAGACAAACGTCCAGCTTTTGCTGCCACAGCAAAAGTGCCAGCGGGGAAAAGTGATGCTGGTTCTCACTGCCTCCTGGAACCCCTTCAAATGCCCCAGACAATTTGGCCCTCTCTGCTTTCCTGAGGACTCTATCCTCAAAAGCACCTTTTTTCACTTTCGGCGCTCTCTGGAGCAAAAAAGACAAACGTCCAGCTTTTGCTGCCACAGCAAAAGTGCCAGCGGGGAAAAGTGATGCTGGTTCTCACTGCCTCCTGGAACCCCTTCAAATGCCCCAGACAATTTGGCCCTCTCTGCTTTCCTGAGGACTCTATCCTCAAAAGCACCTTTTTTCACTTTCGGCGCTGTCTGGAGCAAAAAAGACAAACGTCCAGCTTTTGCTGCCACAGCAAAGGTGCCAGCGGGGAAAAGTGATGCTGGTCCTCACTGCCTCCTGGAACCCCTTCAAATGCCCCAGACAATTTGGCCCTCTCTGCTTTCCTGAGGACTCTATCCTCAAAAGCACCTTTTTTCACTTTCGGCGCTCTCTGGAGCAAAAAAGACAAACGTCCAGCTTTTGCTGCCACAGCAAAAGTGCCAGCGGGGAAAAGTGATGCTGGTTCTCACTGCCTCCTGGAACCCCTTCAAATGCCCCAGACAATTTGGCCCTCTCTGCTTTCCTGAGGACTCTATCCGCAAAAGCACCTTTTTTCACTTTCGGCGCTCTCTGGAGCAAAAAAGACAAACGTCCAGCTTTTGCTGCCACAGCAAAGGTGCCAGCGGGGAAAAGTGATGCTGGTCCTCACTGCCTCCTGGAACCCCTTCAAATGCCCCGGACAATTTGGCCCTCTCTGCTTTCCTGAGGACTCTATCCTCAAAAGCACCTTTTTTCACTTTCGGCGCTCTCTGGAGCAGAAAAGACAAACGTCCAGCTTTTGCTGCCACAGCAAAGGTGCCAGCGGGGAAAAGTGATGCTGGTCCTCACTGCCTCCTGAAACCCCTTCAAATGCCCCAGACAATTTGGCCCTCTCTGCTTTCCTGAGGACTCTATCCTCAAAAGCACCTTTTTTCACTTTCGGCGCTCTCTGGAGCAAAAAAGACAAACGTCCAGCTTTTGCTGCCACAGCAAAGGTGCCAGCGGGGAAAAGTGATGCTGGTCCTCACTGCCTCCTGGAACCCCTTCAAATGCCCCAGACAATTTGGCCCTCTCTGCTTTCCTGAGGACTCTATCCTCAAAAGCACCTTTTTTCACTTTCGGCGCTCTCTGGAACAAAAAAGACAAACGTCCAGCTTTTGCTGCCACAGCAAAGGTGCCAGCAGGGAAAAGTTATGCTGGTTCTCACTGCCTCCTGGAACCCCTTCAAATGCCCCAGACAATTTGGCCCTCTCTGCTTTCCTGAGCACTCTATCCTCAAAAGCACCTTTTTTCACTTTCGGCGCTCTCTGGAGCAAAAAAGACAAACGTCCAGCTTTTGCTGCCAGAGCAAAAGTGCCAGCGGGGAAAAGTGATGCTGGTCCTCACTGCCTCCTGGAACCCCTTCAAATGCCCCAGACAATTTGGCCCTCTCTGCTTTCATGAGGACTTTATCCTCAAAAGCACCTTTTTTCACTCCGGCGCTCTCTGGAGCAAAAAAGACAAACGTCCAGCTTTTGCTGCCACAGCAAAGGTGCCAGCGGGGAAAAGTGATGCTGGTTCTCACTGCCTCCTGGAACCCCTTCAAATGCCCCAGACAATTTGGCCCTCTCTGCTTTCCTGAGGACTCTATCCTCAAAAGCACCTTTTTTCACTTTCGGCGCTGTCTGGAGCAAAAAAGACAAACGTCCAGCTTTTGCTGCCACAGCAAAGGTGCCAGCGGGGAAAAGTGATGCTGGTTCTCACTGCCTCCTGGAACCCCTTCAAATGCCCCAGACAATTTGGCCCTCTCTGCTTTCCTGAGGACTCTATCCTCTAAAGCACCTTTTTTCACTTTCGGCGCTCTCTGGAGCAAAAAAGACAAACGTCCAGCTTTTGCTGCCACAGCAAAGGTGCCAGCGGGGAAAAGTGATGCTGGTCCTCACTGCCTCCTGGAACCCCTTCAAATGCCCCAGACAATTTGGCCCTCTCTGCTTTCCTGAGGACTCTATTCTCAAAAGCACCTTTTTTCACTTTCGGCGCTCTCTGGAGCAAAAAAGACAAACGTCCAGCTTTTGCTGCCACAGCAAAAGTGCCAGCGGGGAAAAGTGATGCTGGTCCTCACTGCCTCCTGGAACCCCTTCAAATGCCCCAGACAATTTGGCCCTCTCTGCTTTCCTGAGGACTCTATCCGCAAAAGCACCTTTTTTCACTTTCGGCGCTGTCTGGAGCAAAAAAGACAAACGTCCAGCTTTTGCTGCCACAGCAAAGGTGCCAGCGGGGAAAAGTGATGCTGGTTCTCACTGCCTCCTGGAACCCCTTCAAATGCCCCAGACAATTTGGCCCTCTCTGCTTTCCTGAGGACTTTATCCTCAAAAGCACCTTTTTTCACTTTCGGCGCTCTCTGGAGCAAAAAAGACAAACGTCCAGCTTTTGCTGCCACAGCAAAAGTGCCAGCGGGGAAAAGTGATGCTGGTTCTCACTGCCTCCTGGAACCCCTTCAAATGCCCCAGACAATTTGGCCCTCTCTGCTTTCCTGAGGACTCTATCCTCAAAAGCACCTTTTTTCACTTTCGGCGCTCTCTGGAGCAAAAAAGACAAACGTCCAGCTTTTGCTGCCACAGCAAAAGTGCCAGCGGGGAAAAGTGATGCTGGTTCTCACTGCCTCCTGGAACCCCTTCAAATGCCCCAGACAATTTGGCCCTCTCTGCTTTCCTGAGGACTCTATCCTCAAAAGCACCTTTTTTCACTTTCGGCGCTCTCTGGAGCAAAAAAGACAAACGTCCAGCTTTTGCTGCCACAGCAAAGGTGCCAGCGGGGAAAAGTGATGCTGGTCCTCACTGCCTCCTGGAACCCCTTCAAATGCCCCAGACAATTTGGCCCTCTCTGCTTTCCTGAGGACTCTATCCTCAAAAGCACCTTTTTTCACTTTCGGCGCTCTCTGGAGCAAAAAAGACAAACGTCCAGCTTTTGCTGCCACAGCAAAGGTGCCAGCGGGGAAAAGTGATGCTGGTTCTCACTGCCTCCTGGAACCCCTTCAAATGCCCCAGACAATTTGGCCCTCTCTGCTTTCCTGAGGACTCTATCCGCAAAAGCACCTTTTTTCACTTTCGGCGCTCTCTGGAGCAAAAAAGACAAACGTCCAGCTTTTGCTGCCACAGCAAAGGTGCCAGCGGGGAAAAGTGATGCTGGTCCTCACTGCCTCCTGGAACCCCTTCAAATGCCCCAGACAATTTGGCCCTCTCTGCTTTCCTGAGGACTCTATCCTCAAAAGCACCTTTTTTCACTTTCGGCGCTCTCTGGAGCAGAAAAGACAAACGTCCAGCTTTTGCTGCCACAGCAAAGGTGCCAGCGGGGAAAAGTGATGCTGGTCCTCACTGCCTCCTGAAACCCCTTCAAATGCCCCAGACAATTTGGCCCTCTCTGCTTTCCTGAGGACTCTATCCTCAAAAGCACCTTTTTTCACTTCCGGCGCTCTCTGGAGCAAAAAAGACAAACGTCCAGCT
The DNA here is from genome assembly GCF_965231255.1 of Vanellus vanellus. NCBI lineage: Eukaryota > Metazoa > Chordata > Aves > Charadriiformes > Charadriidae > Vanellus > Vanellus vanellus. Next base: position 51,660 of record NW_028128895.1, on the reverse strand, counting down.
TTTGCTGCCACAGCAAAGGTGCCAGCGGGGAAAAGTGATGCTGGTCCTCACTGCCTCCTGGAACCCCTTCAAATGCCCCAGACAATTTGGCCCTCTCTGCTTTCCTGAGGACTCTATCCTCAAAAGCACCTTTTTTCACTTTCGGCGCTCTCTGGAACAAAAAAGACAAACGTCCAGCTTTTGCTGCCACAGCAAAGGTGCCAGCAGGGAAAAGTGATGCTGGTCCTCACTGCCTCCTGGAACCCCTTCAAATGCCCCAGACAATTTGGCCCTCTCTGCTTTCCTGAGCACTCTATCCTCAAAAGCACCTTTTTTCACTTTCGGCGCTCTCTGGAGCAAAAAAGACAAACGTCCAGCTTTTGCTGCCACAGCAAAAGTGCCAGCGGGGAAAAGTGATGCTGGTCCTCACTGCCTCCTGGAACCCCTTCAAATGCCCCAGACAATTTGGCCCTCTCTGCTTTCATGAGGACTTTATCCTCAAAAGCACCTTTTTTCACTTCCGGAGCTCTCTGGAGCAAAAAAGACAAATGTCCAGATTTTGCTGCCACAGTAAAGGTGCCAGCGGGGAAAAGTGATGCTGGTCCTCACTGCCTCCTGGAACCCCTTCAAATGCCCCAGACAATTTGGCCCTCTCTGCTTTCCTGAGGACTCTATCCTCAAAAGCACCTTTTTTCACTCCGGCGCTCTCTGGAGCAAAAAAGACAAACGTCCAGCTTTTGCTGCCACAGCAAAGGTGCCAGCGGGGAAAAGTGATGCTGGTTCTCACTGCCTCCTGGAACCCCTTCAAATGCCCCAGACAATTTGGCCCTCTCTGCTTTCCTGAGGACTCTATCCTCAAAAGCACCTTTTTTCACTTTCGGCGCTGTCTGGAGCAAAAAAGACAAACGTCCAGCTTTTGCTGCCACAGCAAAGGTGCCAGCGGGGAAAAGTGATGCTGGTTCTCACTGCCTCCTGGAACCCCTTCAAATGCCCCAGACAATTTGGCCCTCTCTGCTTTCCTGAGGACTCTATCCTCTAAAGCACCTTTTTTCACTTTCGGCGCTCTCTGGAGCAAAAAAGACAAACGTCCAGCGTTTGCTGCCACAGCAAAGGTGCCAGCGGGGAAAAGTGATGCTGGTCCTCACTGCCTCCTGGAACCCCTTCAAATGCCCCAGACAATTTGGCCCTCTCTGCTTTCCTGAGGACTCTATCCTCAAAAGCACCTTTTTTCACTTTCGGCGCTCTCTGGAGCAAAAAAGACAAACGTCCAGCTTTTGCTGCCACAGCAAAAGTGCCAGCGGGGAAAAGTGATGCTGGTTCTCACTGCCTCCTGGAACCCCTTCAAATGCCCCAGACAATTTGGCCCTCTCTGCTTTCCTGAGGACTCTATCCTCAAAAGCACCTTTTTTCACTTTCGGCGCTCTCTGGAGCAAAAAAGACAAACGTCCAGCTTTTGCTGCCACAGCAAAGGTGCCAGCGGGGAAAAGTGAATCTGGTCCTCACTGCCTCCTGGAACCCCTTCAAATGCCCCAGACAATTTGGCCCTCTCTGCTTTCCTGAGGACTCTATCCTCAAAAGCACCTTTTTTCACTTTCGGTGCTCTCTGGAGCAGAAAAGACAAACGTCCAGCTTTTGCTGCCACAGCAAAGGTGCCAGCGGGGAAAAGTGATGCTGGTCCTCACTGCCTCCTGAAACCCCTTCAAATGCCCCAGACAATTTGGCCCTCTCTGCTTTCCTGAGGACTCTATCCTCAAAAGCACCTTTTTTCACTTCCGGCGCTCTCTGGAGCAAAAAAGACAAACGTCCAGCTTTTGCTGCCACAGCAAAGGTGCCAGCGGGGAAAAGTGATGCTGGTCCTCACTGCCTCCTGGAACCCCTTCAAATGCCCCAGACAATTTGGCCCTCTCTGCTTTCCTGAGGACTCTATCCTCAAAAGCACCTTTTTTCACTTTCGGCGCTCTCTGGAACAAAAAAGACAAACGTCCAGCTTTTGCTGCCACAGCAAAGGTGCCAGCAGGGAAAAGTGATGCTGGTTCTCACTGCCTCCTGGAAACCCTTCAAATGCCCCAGACAATTTGGCCCTCTCTGCTTTCCTGAGCACTCTATCCTCAAAAGCACCTTTTTTCACTTTCGGCGCTCTCTGGAGCAAAAAAGACAAACGTCCAGCTTTTGCTGCCACAGCAAAAGTGCCAGCGGGGAAAAGTGATGCTGGTCCTCACTGCCTCCTGGAACCCCTTCAAATGCCCCAGACAATTTGGCCCTCTCTGCTTTCCTGAGGACTCTATCCTCAAAAGCACCTTTTTTCACTTTCGGCGCTGTCTGGAGCAAAAAAGACAAACGTCCAGCTTTTGCTGCCACAGCAAAGGTGCCAGCGGGGAAAAGTGATGCTGGTTCTCACTGCCTCCTGGAACCCCTTCAAATGCCCCAGACAATTTGGCCCTCTCTGCTTTCCTGAGGACTCTATCCTCTAAAGCACCTTTTTTCACTTTCGGCGCTCTCTGGAGCAAAAAAGACAAACGTCCAGCGTTTGCTGCCACAGCAAAGGTGCCAGCGGGGAAAAGTGATGCTGGTCCTCACTGCCTCCTGGAACCCCTTCAAATGCCCCAGACAATTTGGCCCTCTCTGCTTTCCTGAGGACTCTATCCTCAAAAGCACCTTTTTTCACTTTCGGCGCTCTCTGGAGCAAAAAAGACAAACGTCCAGCTTTTGCTGCCACAGCAAAAGTGCCAGCGGGGAAAAGTGATGCTGGTTCTCACTGCCTCCTGGAACCCCTTCAAATGCCCCAGACAATTTGGCCCTCTCTGCTTTCCTGAGGACTCTATCCTCAAAAGCACCTTTTTTCACTTTCGGCGCTCTCTGGAGCAAAAAAGACAAACGTCCAGCTTTTGCTGCCACAGCAAAGGTGCCAGCGGGGAAAAGTGAATCTGGTCCTCACTGCCTCCTGGAACCCCTTCAAATGCCCCAGACAATTTGGCCCTCTCTGCTTTCCTGAGGACTCTATCCTCAAAAGCACCTTTTTTCACTTTCGGTGCTCTCTGGAGCAGAAAAGACAAACGTCCAGCTTTTGCTGCCACAGCAAAGGTGCCAGCGGGGAAAAGTGATGCTGGTCCTCACTGCCTCCTGAAACCCCTTCAAATGCCCCAGACAATTTGGCCCTCTCTGCTTTCCTGAGGACTCTATCCTCAAAAGCACCTTTTTTCACTTCCGGCGCTCTCTGGAGCAAAAAAGACAAACGTCCAGCTTTTGCTGCCACAGCAAAGGTGCCAGCGGGGAAAAGTGATGCTGGTCCTCACTGCCTCCTGGAACCCCTTCAAATGCCCCAGACAATTTGGCCCTCTCTGCTTTCCTGAGGACTCTATCCTCAAAAGCACCTTTTTTCACTTTCGGCGCTCTCTGGAACAAAAAAGACAAACGTCCAGCTTTTGCTGCCACAGCAAAGGTGCCAGCAGGGAAAAGTGATGCTGGTTCTCACTGCCTCCTGGAAACCCTTCAAATGCCCCAGACAATTTGGCCCTCTCTGCTTTCCTGAGCACTCTATCCTCAAAAGCACCTTTTTTCACTTTCGGCGCTCTCTGGAGCAAAAAAGACAAACGTCCAGCTTTTGCTGCCACAGCAAAAGTGCCAGCGGGGAAAAGTGATGCTGGTCCTCACTGCCTCCTGGAACCCCTTCAAATGCCCCAGACAATTTGGCCCTCTCTGCTTTCATGAGGACTTTATCCTCAAAAGCACCTTTTTTCACTTCCGGCGCTCTCTGGAGCAAAAAAGACAAATGTCCAGATTTTGCTGCCACAGCAAAGGTGCCAGCGGGGAAAAGTGATGCTGGTCCTCACTGCCTCCTGGAACCCCTTCAAATGCCCCAGACAATTTGGCCCTCTCTGCTTTCCTGAGGACTCTATCCTCAAAAGCACCTTTTTTCACTCCGGCGCTCTCTGGAGCAAAAAAGACAAACGTCCAGCTTTTGCTGCCACAGCAAAGGTGCCAGCGGGGAAAAGTGATGCTGGTTCTCACTGCCTCCTGGAACCCCTTCAAATGCCCCAGACAATTTGGCCCTCTCTGCTTTCCTGAGGACTCTATCCTCAAAAGCACCTTTTTTCACTTTCGGCGCTCTCTGGAGCAAAAAAGACAAACGTCCAGCTTTTGCTGCCACAGCAAAGGTGCCAGCGGGGAAAAGTGATGCTGGTTCTCACTGCCTCCTGGAACCCCTTCAAATGCCCCAGACAATTTGGCCCTCTCTGCTTTCCTGAGGACTCTATCCTCTAAAGCACCTTTTTTCACTTTCGGCGCTCTCTGGAGCAAAAAAGACAAACGTCCAGCTTTTGCTGCCACAGCAAAGGTGCCAGCGGGGAAAAGTGATGCTGGTCCTCACTGCCTCCTGGAACCCCTTCAAATGCCCCAGACAATTTGGCCCTCTCTGCTTTCCTGAGGACTCTATCCTCAAAAGCACCTTTTTTCACTTCCGGCGCTCTCTGGAGCAAAAAAGACAAACGTCCAGCTTTTGCTGCCACAGCAAAAGTGCCAGCGGGGAAAAGTGATGCTGGTCCTCACTGCCTCCTGGAACCCCTTCAAATGCCCCAGACAATTTGGCCCTCTCTGCTTTCCTGAGGACTCTATCCTCAAAAGCACCTTTTTTCACTTTCGGCGCTGTCTGGAGCAAAAAAGACAAACGTCCAGCTTTTGCTGCCACAGCAAAGGTGCCAGCGGGGAAAAGTGATGCTGGTTCTCACTGCCTCCTGGAACCCCTTCAAATGCCCGAGACCATTTGGCCCTCTCTGCTTTCCTGAGGACTCTATCCTCTAAAGCACCTTTTTTCACTTTCGGCGCTCTCTGGAGCAAAAAAGACAAACGTCCAGCTTTTGCTGCCACAGCAAAGGTGCCAGCGGGGAAAAGTGATGCTGGTCCTCACTGCCTCCTGGAACCCCTTCAAATGCCCCAGACAATTTGGCCCTCTCTGCTTTCCTGAGGACTCTATCCTCAAAAGCACCTTTTTTCACTTTCGGCGCTCTCTGGAGCAAAAAAGACAAACGTCCAGCTTTTGCTGCCACAGCAAAAGTGCCAGCGGGGAAAAGTGATGCTGGTTCTCACTGCCTCCTGGAACCCCTTCAAATGCCCCAGACAATTTGGCCCTCTCTGCTTTCCTGAGCACTCTATCCTCAAAAGCACCTTTTTTCACTTTCGGCGCTCTCTGGAGCAAAAAAGACAAACGTCCAGATTTTGCTGCCACAGCAAAGGTGCCAGCGGGGAAAAGTGATGCTGGTCCTCACTGCCTCCTGGAACCCCTTCAAATGCCCCAGACAATTTGGCCCTCTCTGCTTTCCTGAGGACTCTATCCGCAAAAGCACCTTTTTTCACTTTCGGCGCTCTATGGAGCAAAAAAGACAAACGTCCAGCTTTTGCTGCCACAGCAAAGGTGCCAGCGGGGAAAAGTGATGCTGGTTCTCACTGCCTCCTGGAACCCCTTCAAATGCCCCAGACAATTTGGCCCTCTCTGCTTTCCTGAGGACTTTATCCTCAAAAGCACCTTTTTTCACTTTCGGCGCTCTCTGGAGCAAAAAAGACAAACGTCCAGCTTTTGCTGCCACAGCAAAAGTGCCAGCGGGGAAAAGTGATGCTGGTTCTCACTGCCTCCTGGAACCCCTTCAAATGCCCCAGACAATTTGGCCCTCTCTGCTTTCCTGAGGACTCTATCCTCAAAAGCACCTTTTTTCACTTTCGGCGCTCTCTGGAGCAAAAAAGACAAACGTCCAGCTTTTGCTGCCACAGCAAAAGTGCCAGCGGGGAAAAGTGATGCTGGTTCTCACTGCCTCCTGGAACCCCTTCAAATGCCCCAGACAATTTGGCCCTCTCTGCTTTCCTGAGGACTCTATCCTCAAAAGCACCTTTTTTCACTTTCGGCGCTGTCTGGAGCAAAAAAGACAAACGTCCAGCTTTTGCTGCCACAGCAAAGGTGCCAGCGGGGAAAAGTGATGCTGGTCCTCACTGCCTCCTGGAACCCCTTCAAATGCCTCAGACAATTTGGCCCTCTCTGCTTTCCTGAGGACTCTATCCTCAAAAGCACCTTTTTTCACTTTCGGCGCTCTCTGGAGCAAAAAAGACAAACGTCCAGCTTTTGCTGCCACAGCAAAGGTGCCAGCGGGGAAAAGTGATGCTGGTCCTCACTGCCTCCTGGAACCCCTTCAAATGCCCCAGACAATTTGGCCCTCTCTGCTTTCCTGAGGACTCTATCCTCAAAAGCACCTTTTTTCACTTTCGGCGCTCTCTGGAGCAAAAAAGACAAACGTCCAGCTTTTGCTGCCACAGCAAAGGTGCCAGCGGCGAAAAGTGATGCTGGTCCTCACTGCCTCCTGGAACCCCTTCAAATGCCCCAGACAATTTGGCCCTCTCTGCTTTCCTGAGGACTCTATCCTCAAAAGCACCTTTTTTCACTTCCGGCGCTCTCTGGAGCAAAAAAGACAAACGTCCAGCTTTTGCTGCCACAGCAAAAGTGCCAGCGGGGAAAAGTGATGCTGGTCCTCACTGCCTCCTGGAACCCCTTCAAATGCCCCAGACAATTTGGCCCTCTCTGCTTTCCTGAGGACTCTATTCTCAAAAGCACCTTTTTTCACTTCCGGCGCTGTCTGGAGCAAAAAAGACAAACGTCCAGCTTTTGCTGCCACAGCAAAGGTGCCAGCGGGGAAAAGTGATGCTGGTCCTCACTGCCTCCTGGAACCCCTTCAAATGCCCCAGACAATTTGGCCCTCTCTGCTTTCCTGAGCACTCTATCCTCAAAAGCACCTTTTCTCACTTTCGGCGCTCTCTGGAGCAAAAAAGACAAACGTCCAGCTTTTGCTGCCACAGCAAAGGTGCCAGCGGGAAAAGTGATGCTGGTTCTCACTGCCTCCTGGAACCCCTTCAAATGCCCCAGACAATTTGGCCCTCTCTGCTTTCCTGAGGAATCTATCCTCAAAAGCACCTTTTTTCACTTTTGGCGCTCTCTGGAGCAAAAAAGACAAACGTCCAGCTTTTGCTGCCACAGCAAAGGTGCCAGCGGGGAAAAGTGATGCTGGTCCTCACTGCCTCCTGGAACCCCTTCAAATGCCCCAGACAATTTGGCCCTCTCTGCTTTCCTGAGGACTCTATCCTCAAAAGCACCTTTTTTCACTTTCGGCGCTCTCTGGAGCAAAAAAGACAAACGTCCAACTTTTGCTGCCACAGCAAAAGTGCCAGCGGGGAAAAGTGATGCTGGTCCTCACTGCCTCCTGGAACCCCTTCAAATGCCCCAGACAATTTGGCCCTCTCTGCTTTCCTGAGGACTCTATCCTCAAAAGCACCTTTTTTCACTTTTGGCGCTCTCTGGAGCAAAAAAGACAAACGTCCAGCTTTTGCTGCCACAGCAAAAGTGCCAGCGGGGAAAAGTGATGCTGGTTCTCACTGCCTCCTGGAACCCCTTCAAATGCCCCAGGCAATTTGGCCCTCTCTTCTTTCCTGCGCACTCTATCCGCTAAAGCACCTTTTTTCACTTTTGGCGCTCTCTGGAGCAAAAAAGACAAACGTCCAGCTTTTGCTGCCACAGCAAAAGTGCCAGCGGGGAAAAGTGATGCTGGTCCTCACTGCCTCCTGGAACCCCTTCAAATGCCCCAGACAATTTGGCCCTCTCTGCTTTCCTGAGGACTCTATCCTCAAAAGCACCTTTTTTCACTTCCGGCGCTCTCTGGAGCAAAAAACACAAATGTCCAGATTTTGCTGCCACAGCAAAGGTGCCAGCGGGGAAAAGTGATGCTGGTCCTCACTGCCTCCTGGAACCCCTTCAAATGCCCCAGACAATTTGGCCCTCTCTGCTTTCCTGAGGACTCTATCCTCAAAAGCACCTTTTTTCACTCCGGCGCTCTCTGGAGCAAAAAAGACAAACGTCCAGCTTTTGCTGCCACAGCAAAGGTGCCAGCGGGGAAAAGTGATGCTGGTTCTCACTGCCTCCTGGAACCCCTTCAAATGCCCCAGACAATTTGGCCCTCTCTGCTTTCCTGAGGACTCTATCCTCAAAAGCACCTTTTTTCACTTTCGGCGCTGTCTGGAGCAAAAAAGACAAACGTCCAGCTTTTGCTGCCACAGCAAAGGTGCCAGCGGGGAAAAGTGATGCTGGTTCTCACTGCCTCCTGGAAGCCCTTCAAATGCCCGAGACCATTTGGCCCTCTCTGCTTTCCTGAGGACTCTATCCTCAAAAGCACCTTTTTTCACTTTCGGCGCTCTCTGGAGCAAAAAAGACAAACGTCCAGCTTTTGCTGCCACAGCAAAGGTGCCAGCGGGGAAAAGTGATGCTGGTCCTCACTGCCTCCTGGAACCCCTTCAAATGCCCCAGACAATTTGGCCCTCTCTGCTTTCCTGAGGACTCTATCCTCAAAAGCACCTTTTTTCACTTTTGGCGCTCTCTGGAGCAAAAAAGACAAACGTCCAGCTTTTGCTGCCACAGCAAAAGTGCCAGCGGGGAAAAGTGATGCTGGTTCTCACTGCCTCCTGGAACCCCTTCAAATGCCCCAGACAATTTGGCCCTCTCTGCTTTCCTGAGGACTCTATCCTCAAAAGCACCTTTTTTCACTTTCGGCGCTCTCTGGAGCAAAAAAGACAAACGTCCAGATTTTGCTGCCACAGCAAAGGTGCCAGCGGGGAAAAGTGATGCTGGTCCTCACTGCCTCCTGGAACCCCTTCAAATGCCCCAGACAATTTGGCCCTCTCTGCTTTCCTGAGGACTCTATCCTCAAAAGCACCTTTTTTCACTTTCGGCGCTGTCTGGAGCAAAAAAGACAAACGTCCAGCTTTTGCTGCCACAGCAAAGGTGCCAGCGGGGAAAAGTGATGCTGGTTCTCACTGCCTCCTGGAACCCCTTCAAATGCCCCAGACATTTTGGCCCTCTCTGCTTTCCTGAGGACTTTATCCTCAAAAGCACCTTTTTTCACTTTCGGCGCTCTCTGGAGCAAAAAAGACAAACGTCCAGCTTTTGCTGCCACAGCAAAAGTGCCAGCGGGGAAAAGTGATGCTGGTTCTCACTGCCTCCTGGAACCCCTTCAAATGCCCCAGACAATTTGGCCCTCTCTGCTTTCCTGAGGACTCTATCCTCAAAAGCACCTTTTTTCACTTTTGGCCCTCTCTGGAGCAAAAAAGACAAACGTCCAGCTTTTGCTGCCACAGCAAAGGTGCCAGCGGGGAAAAGTGATGCTGGTCCTCACTGCCTCCTGGAACCGCTTCAAATGCCCCAGACAATTTGGCCCTCTCTGCTTTCCTGAGGACTCTATCCTCAAAAGCACCTTTTTTCACTTTCGGCGCTCTCTGGAGCAAAAAAGACAAACGTCCAGCTTTTGCTGCCACAGCAAAAGTGCCAGCGGGGAAAAGTGATGCTGGTCCTCACTGCCTCCTGGAACCCCTTCAAATGCCCCAGACAATTTGGCCCTCTCTGCTTTCCTGAGGACTCTATCCTCAAAAGCACCTTTTTTCACTTCCGGTGCTCTCTGGAGCAAAAAAGACAAACGTCCAGCTTTTGCTGCCACAGCAAAAGTGCCAGCGGGGAAAAGTGATGCTGGTTCTCACTGCCTCCTGGAACCCCTTCAAATGCCCCAGACAATTTGGCCCTCTCTGCTTTCCTGAGGACTCTATCCTCAAAAGCACCTTTTTTCACTTTCGGCGCTCTCTGGAGCAAAAAAGACAAACGTCCAGCTTTTGCTGCCACAGCAAAAGTGCCAGCGGGGAAAAGTGATGCTGGTTCTCACTGCCTCCTGGAACCCCTTCAAATGCCCCAGACAATTTGGCCCTCTCTGCTTTCCTGAGGACTCTATCCTCAAAAGCACCTTTTTTCACTTTCGGCGCTCTCTGGAGCAAAAAAGACAAACGTCCAGCTTTTGCTGCCACAGCAAAGGTGCCAGCAGGGAAAAGTGATGCTGGTCCTCACTGCCTCCTGGAACCCCTTCAAATGCCCCAGACAATTTGGCCCTCTCTGCTTTCCTGAGGACTCTATCCTCAAAAGCACCTTTTTTCACTTTTGGCGCTCTCTGGAGCAAAAAAGACAAACGTCCAGCTTTTGCTGCCACAGCAAAAGTGCCAGCGGGGAAAAGTGATGCTGGTTCTCACTGCCTCCTGGAACCCCTTAAAATGCCCCAGGCAATTTGGCCCTCTCTGCTTTCCTGAGGACTCTATCCTCTAAAGCACCTTTTTTCACTTTTGGCGCTCTCTGGAGCAAAAAAGACAAACGTCCAGCTTTTGCTGCTACAGCAAAAGTGCCAGCAGGGAAAAGTGATGCTGGTTCTCACTGCCTCCTGGAACCCCTTCAAATGCCCCAGACAATTTGGCCCTCTCTGCTTTCCTGAGGACTCTATCCTCAAAAGCACCTTTTTTCACTTTCGGCGCTCTCTGGAGCAAAAAAGACAAACGTCCAGCTTTTGCTGCCACAGCAAAAGTGCCAGCGGGGAAAAGTGATGCTGGTTCTCACTGCCTCCTGGAACCCCTTCAAATGCCCCAGACAATTTGGCCCTCTCTGCTTTCCTGAGGACTCTATCCTCAAAAGCACCTTTTTTCACTTTTGGCGCTCTCTGGAGCAAAAAAGACAAACGTCCAGCTTTTGCTGCCACAGCAAAAGTGCCAGCGGGGAAAAGTGATGCTGGTTCTCACTGCCTCCTGGAACCCCTTCAAATGCCCCAGACAATTTGGCCCTCTCTGCTTTCCTGAGCACTCTATCCTCAAAAGCACCTTTTTTCACTTTCGGCGCTCTCTGGAGCAAAAAAGACAAACGTCCAGCTTTTGCTGCCACAGCAAAGGTGCCAGCAGGGAAAAGTGATGCTGGTCCTCACTGCCTCCTGGAACCCCTTCAAATGCCCCAGACAATTTGGCCCTCTCTGCTTTCCTGAGGACTCTATCCTCAAAAGCACCTTTTTTCACTTTCGGCGCTCTCTGGAGCAAAAAAGACAAACGTCCAGCTTTTGCTGCCACATCAAAGGTGGCAGTGGGGAAAAGTGATGCTGGTCCTCACTGCCTCCTGGAACCCCTTCAAATGCCCCAGACAATTTGGCCCTCTCTGCTTTCCTGAGGACTCTATCCTCAAAAGCACCTTTTTTCACTTTCGGTGATTTCTGGAGCAAAAAAGACAAACGTCCAGCTTTTGCTGCCACAGCAAAGGTGCCAGCGGGGAAAAGTGATGCTGGTCCTCACTGCCTCCTGGAACCCCTTCAAATGCCCCAGACAATTTGGCCCTCTCTGCTTTCCTGAGGACTCTATCCTCAAAAGCACCTTTTTTCACTTTTGGCGCTCTCTGGAGCAAAAAAGACAAACGTCCAGCTTTTGCTGCCACAGCAAAAGTGCCAGCGGGGAAAAGTGATGCTGGTTCTCACTGCCTCCTGGAACCCCTTAAAATGCCCCAGGCAATTTGGCCCTCTCTGCTTTCCTGAGGACTCTATCCTCAAAAGCACCTTTTTTCACTTTTGGCGCTCTCTGGAGCAAAAAAGACAAACGTCCAGCTTTTGCTGCTACAGCAAAAGTGCCAGCGGGGAAAAGTGATGCTGGTTCTCACTGCCTCCTGGAACCCCTTCAAATGCCCCAGACAATTTGGCCCTCTCTGCTTTCCTGAGGACTCTATCCTCAAAAGCACCTTTTTTCACTTTCGGCGCTCTCTGGAGCAAAAAAGACAAACGTCCAGCTTTTGCTGCCACAGCAAAAGTGCCAGCGGGGAAAAGTGATGCTGGTTCTCACTGCCTCCTGGAACCCCTTCAAATGCCCCAGACAATTTGGCCCTCTCTGCTTTCCTGAGGACTCTATCCTCAAAAGCACCTTTTTTCACTTTCGGCGCTCTCTGGAGCAAAAAAGACAAACGTCCAGCTTTTGCTGCCACAGCAAAAGTGCCAGCGGGGAAAAGTGATGCTGGTTCTCACTGCCTCCTGGAACCCCTTCAAATGCCCCAGACAATTTGGCCCTCTCTGCTTTCCTGAGCACTCTATCCTCAAAAGCACCTTTTTTCACTTTCGGCGCTCTCTGGAGCAAAAAAGACAAACGTCCAGCTTTTGCTGCCACAGCAAAAGTGCCAGCGGGGAAAAGTGATGCTGGTTCTCACTGCCTCCTGGAACCCCTTCAAATGCCCCAGACAATTTGGCCCTCTCTGCTTTCCTGAGGACTCTATCCTCAAAAGCACCTTTTTTCACTTTCGGCGCTGTCTGGAGCAAAAAAGACAAACGTCCAGCTTTTGCTGCCACAGCAAAAGTGCCAGCGGGGAAAAGTGATGCTGGTTCTCACTGCCTCCTGGAACCCCTTAAAATGCCCCAGGCAATTTGGCCCTCTCTGCTTTCCTGAGGACTCTATCCTCAAAAGCACCTTTTTTCACTTTTGGCGCTCTCTGGAGCAAAAAAGACAAACGTCCAGCTTTTGCTGCCACAGCAAAAGTGCCAGCGGGGAAAAGTGATGCTGGTTCTCACTGCCTCCTGGAACCCCTTCAAATGCCCCAGACAATTTGGCCCTCTCTGCTTTCCTGAGGACTCTATCCTCAAAAGCACCTTTTTTCACTTTCGGCGCTCTCTGGAGCAAAAAAGACAAACGTCCAGCTTTTGCTGCCACAGCAAAAGTGCCAGCGGGGAAAAGTGATGCTGGTTCTCACTGCCTCCTGGAACCCCTTCAAATGCCCCAGACAATTTGGCCCTCTCTGCTTTCCTGAGGACTCTATCCTCAAAAGCACCTTTTTTCACTTTCGGCGCTCTCTGGAGCAAAAAAGACAAACGTCCAGCTTTTGCTGCCACAGCAAAAGTGCCAGCGGGGAAAAGTGATGCTGGTTCTCACTGCCTCCTGGAACCCCTTCAAATGCCCCAGACAATTTGGCCCTCTCTGCTTTCCTGAGCACTCTATCCTCAAAAGCACCTTTTTTCACTTTCGGCGCTCTCTGGAGCAAAAAAGACAAACGTCCAGCTTTTGCTGCCACAGCAAAAGTGCCAGCGGGGAAAAGTGATGCTGGTTCTCACTGCCTCCTGGAACCCCTTCAAATGCCCCAGACAATTTGGCCCTCTCTGCTTTCCTGAGCACTCTATCCTCAAAAGCACCTTTTTTCACTTTCGGCGCTCTCTGGAGCAAAAAAGACAAACGTCCAGCTTTTGCTGCCACAGCAAAGGTGCCAGCGGGGAAAAGTGATGCTGGTTCTCACTGCCTCCTGGAACCCCTTCAAATGCCCCAGGCAATTTGGCCCTCTCTGCTTTCCTGAGCACTCTATCCTCAAAAGCACCTTTTTTCACTTTCGGCGCTCTCTGGAGCAAAAAAGACAAACGTCCAGCTTTTGCTGCCACAGCAAAAGTGCCAGCGGGGAAAAGTGATGCTGGTCCTCACTGCCTCCTGGAACCCCTTCAAATGCCCCAGACATTTTGGCCCTCTCTGCTTTCCTGAGGACTCTATCCTCAAAAGCACCTTTTTTCACTTTCGGCGCTCTCTGGAGCAAAAAAGACAAACGTCCAGCTTTTGCTGCCACAGCAAAAGTGCCAGCGGGGAAAAGTGATGCTGGTTCTCACTGCCTCCTGGAACCCCTTCAAATGCCCCAGACAATTTGGCCCTCTCTGCTTTCCTGAGGACTCTATCCTCAAAAGCACCTTTTTTCACTTCCGGCGCTCTCTGGAGCAAAAAAGACAAACGTCCAGCTTTTGCTGCCACAGCAAAGGTGCCAGCGGGGAAAAGTGATGCTGGTCCTCACTGCCTCCTGGAACCCCTTCAAATGCCCCAGACAATTTGGCCCTCTCTGCTTTCCTGAGGACTCTATCCTCAAAAGCACCTTTTTTCACTTCCGGCGCTCTCTGGAGCAAAAAAGACAAACGTCCAGCTTTTGCTGCCACAGCAAAGGTGCCAGCGGGGAAAAGTGATGCTGGTCCTCACTGCCTCCTGGAACCCCTTCAAATGCCCCAGACAATTTGGCCCTCTCTGCTTTCCTGAGGACTCTATCCTCAAAAGCACCTTTTTTCACTTTCGGCGCTCTCTGGAGCAAAAAAGACAAACGTCCAGCTTTTGCTGCCACAGCAAAGGTGCCAGCGGGGAAAAGTGATGCTGGTTCTCACTGCCTCCTGGAACCCCTTCAAATGCCCCAGACAATTTGGCCCTCTCTGCTTTCCTGAGGACTCTATCCTCAAAAGCACCTTTTTTCACTTTCGGCGCTCTCTGGAGCAAAAAACACAAACGTCCAGCTTTTGCTGCCACAGCAAAAGTGCCAGCGGGGAAAAGTGATGCTGGTTCTCACTGCCTCCTGGAACCCCTTCAAATGCCCCAGACAATTTGGCCCTCTCTGCTTTCCTGAGGACTCTATCCTCAAAAGCACCTTTTTTCACTTTCGGCGCTCTCTGGAGCAAAAAAGACAAACGTCCAGCTTTTGCTGCCACATCAAAGGTGGCAGTGGGGAAAAGTGATGCTGGTCCTCACTGCCTCCTGGAACCCCTTCAAATGCCCCAGACAATTTGGCCCTCTCTGCTTTCCTGAGGACTCTATCCTCAAAAGCACCTTTTTTCACTTTCGGTGATTTCTGGAGCAAAAAAGACAAACGTCCAGCTTTTGCTGCCACAGCAAAGGTGCCAGCGGGGAAAAGTGATGCTGGTCCTCACTGCCTCCTGGAACCCCTTCAAATGCCCCAGACAATTTGGCCCTCTCTGCTTTCCTGAGGACTTTATCCTCAAAAGCACCTTTTTTCACTTTCGGCGCTCTCTGGAGCAAAAAAGACAAACGTCCAGCTTTTGCTGCCACAGCAAAAGTGCCAGCGGGGAAAAGTGATGCTGGTTCTCACTGCCTCCTGGAACCCCTTCAAATGCCCCAGACAATGTGGCCCTCTCTGCTTTCCTGAGGACTCTATCCTCAAAAGCACCTTTTTTCACTTTCGGCGCTCTCTGGAGCAAAAAAGACAAACGTCCAGCTTTTGCTTGCACAGCAAAAGTGCCAGCGGGGAAAAGTGATGCTGGTTCTCACTGCCTCCTGGAACCCCTTCAAATGCCCCAGACAATTTGGCCCTCTCTGCTTTCCTGAGGACTCTATCCTCAAAAGCACCTTTTTTCACTTTCGGCGCTCTCTGGAGCAAAAAAGACAAACGTCCAGCTTTTGCTGCCACAGCAAAGGTGCCAGCGGGGAAAAGTGATGCTGGTTCTCACTGCCTCCTGGAACCCCTTCAAATGCCCCAGACAATTTGGCCCTCTCTGCTTTCCTGAGCACTCTATCCTCAAAAGCACCTTTTTTCACTTTCGGCGCTCTCTGGAGCAAAAAACACAAACGTCCAGCTTTTGCTGCCACAGCAAAAGTGCCAGCGGGGAAAAGTGATGCTGGTTCTCACTGCCTCCTGGAACCTCTTCAAATGCCCCAGACAATTTGGCCCTCTCTGCTTTCCTGAGCACTCTATCCTCAAAAGCACCTTTTTTCACTTTCGGCGCTCTCTGGAGCAAAAAAGACAAACGTCCAGCTTTTGCTGCCACAGCAAAAGTGCCAGCGGGGAAAAGTGATGCTGGTCCTCACTGCCTCCTGGAACCCCTTCAAATGCCCCAGACATTTTGGCCCTCTCTGCTTTCCTGAGCACTCTATCCTCAAAAGCACCTTTTTTCACTTTCGGCGCTCTCTGGAGCAAAAAAGACAAACGTCCAGCTTTTGCTGCCACAGCAAAAGTGCCAGCGGGGAAAAGTGATGCTGGTCCTCACTGCCTCCTGGAACCCCTTCAAATGCCCCAGACATTTTGGCCCTCTCTGCTTTCCTGAGGACTCTATCCGCAAAAGCACCTTTTTTCACTTTCGGCGCTCTCTGGAGCAAAAAAGACAAACGTTCACCTTTTGCTGCCACAGCAAAAGTGCCAGCGGGGAAAAGTGATGCTGGTTCTCACTGCCTCCTGGAACCCCTTCAAATGCCCCAGACAATTTGGCCCTCTCTGCTTTCCTGAGGACTCTATCCTCAAAAGCACCTTTTTTCACTTCCGGCGCTCTCTGGAGCAAAAAAGACAAACGTCCAGCTTTTGCTGCCACAGCAAAGGTGCCAGCGGGGAAAAGTGATGCTGGTCCTCACTGCCTCCTGGAACCGCTTCAAATGCCCCAGACAATTTGGCCCTCTCTGCTTTCCTGAGGACTCTATCCTCAAAAGCACCTTTTTTTCACTTTCGGCGCTCTCTGGAGCAAAAAAGACAAACGTCCAGCTTTTGCTGCCACAGCAAAAGTGCCAGCGGGGAAAAGTGATGCTGGTTCTCACTGCCTCCTGGAACCCCTTCAAATGCCCCAGACAATTTGGCCCTCTCTGCTTTCCTGAGGACTCTATCCTCAAAAGCACCTTTTTTCACTTTCGGCGCTCTCTGGAGCAAAAAAGACAAACGTCCAGCTTTTGCTGCCACAGCAAAAGTGCCAGCGGGGAAAAGTGATGCTGGTTCTCACTGCCTCCTGGAACCCCTTCAAATGCCCCAGACAATTTGGCCCTCTCTGCTTTCCTGAGGACTCTATCCTCAAAAGCACCTTTTTTCACTTTCGGCGCTCTCTGGAGCAAAAAAGACAAACGTCCAGCTTTTGCTGCCACAGCAAAGGTGCCAGCGGGGAAAAGTGATGCTGGTCCTCACAGCCTCCTGGAACCCCTTCAAAAGCCCCAGACAATTTGGCCCTCTCTGCTTTCCTGAGGACTCTATCCCCAAAAGCACCTTTTTTCACTTTTGGCGCTCTCTGGAGCAAAAAAGACAAACGTCCAGCTTTTGCTGCCACAGCAAAAGTGCCAGCGGGGAAAAGTGATGCTGGTTCTCACTGCCTCCTGGAACCCCTTCAAATGCCCCAGACAATTTGGCCCTCTCTGCTTTCCTGAGGACTCTATCCTCAAAAGCACCTTTTTTCACTTTCGGCGCTCTCTGGAGCAAAAAAGACAAACGTCCAGCTTTTGCTGCCACAGCAAAAGTGCCAGCGGGGAAAAGTGATGCTGGTTCTCACTGCCTCCTGGAACCCCTTCAAATGCCCCAGACAATTTGGCCCTCTCTGCTTTCCTGAGGACTCTATCCTCAAAAGCACCTTTTTTCACTTTCGGCGCTCTCTGGAGCAAAAAAGACAAACGTCCAGCTTTTGCTGCCACAGCAAAGGTGCCAGCGGGGAAAAGTGATGCTGGTCCTCACTGCCTCCTGAAACCCCTTCAAATGCCCCAGACAATTTGGCCCTCTCTGCTTTCCTGAGGACTCTATCCTCAAAAGCACCTTTTTTCACTTCCGGCGCTGTCTGGAGCAAAAAAGACAAACGTCCAGCTTTTGCTGCCACAGCAAAGGTGCCAGCGGGGAAAGGTGATGCTGGTCCTCACTGCCTCCTGGAACCCCTTCAAATGCCCCAGACAATTTGGCCCTCTCTGCTTTCCTGAGGACTCTATCCTCAAAAGCACCTTTTTTCACTTTCAGCGCTCTCTGGAACAAAAAAGACAAACGTCCAGCTTTTGCTGCCACAGCAAAGGTGCCAGCGGGGAAAAGTGATGCTGGTTCTCACTGCCTCCTGGAACCCCTTCAAATGCCCCAGACAATTTGGCCCTCTCTGCTTTCCTGAGCACTCTATCCTCAAAAGCACCTTTTTTCACTTTCGGCGCTCTCTGGAGCAAAAAAGACAAACGTCCAGCTTTTGCTGCCACAGCAAAAGTGCCAGCGGGGAAAAGTGATGCTGGATCTCACTGCCTCCTGGAACCCCTTCAAATGCCCCAGACAATTTGGCCCTCTCTGCTTTCCTGAGGACTCTATCCTCAAAAGCACCTTTTTTCACTTTCGGTGCTCTCTGGAGCAAAAAAGACAAACGTCCAGCTTTTGCTGCCACAGCAAAGGTGCCAGCGGGGAAAAGTGATGCTGGTCCTCACTGCCTCCTGGAACCCCTTCAAATGCCCCAGACAATTTGGCCCTCTCTGCTTTCCTGAGGACTTTATCCTCAAAAGCACCTTTTTTCACTTCCGGCGCTCTCTGGAGCAAAAAAGACAAATGTCCAGATTTTGCTGCCACAGCAAAGGTGCCAGCGGGGAAAAGTGATGCTGGTCCTCACTGCCTCCTGGAACCCCTTCAAATGCCCCAGACAATTTGGCCCTCTCTGCTTACCTGAGGACTCTATCCTCAAAAGCACCTTTTTTCACTCCGGCGCTCTCTGGAGCAAAAAAGACAAACGTCCAGCTTTTGCTGCCACAGCAAAGGTGCCAGCGGGGAAAAGTGATGCTGGTTCTCCCTGCCTCCTGGAACCCCTTCAAATGCCCCAGACAATTTGGCCCTCTCTGCCTTCCTGAGGACTCTATCCTCAAAAGCACCTTTTTTCACTTTCGGCGCTCTCTGGAGCAAAAAAGACAAACGTCCAGCTTTTGCTGCCACAGCAAAGGTGCCAGCGGGGAAAAGTGATGCTGGTTCTCACTGCGTCCTGGAACCTATTCAAATGCCCGAGACCATTTGGCCCTCTCTGCTTTCCTGAGGACTCTATCCTCAAAAGCACCGTTTTTCACTTTCGGCGCTCTCTGGAGCAAAAAAGACAAACGTCCAGCTTTTGCTGCCACAGCAAAAGTGCCAGCGGGGAAAAGTGATGCTGGTCCTCACTGCCTCCTGGAACCCCTTCAAATGCCCCAGACAATTTGGCCCTCTCTGCTTTCCTGAGGACTCTATCCTCAAAAGCACCTTTTTTCACTTTCGGCGCTCTCTGGAGCAAAAAAGACAAACGTCCAGCTTTTGCTGCCACAGCAAAAGTGCCAGCGGGGAAAAGTGATGCTGGTTCTCACTGCCTCCTGGAACCCCTTCAAATGCCCCAGACAATTTGGCCCTCTCTGCTTTCCTGAGCACTCTATCCTCAAAAGCACCTTTTTTCACTTTCGGCGCTCTCTGGAGCAAAAAAGACAAAGGTCCAGATTTTGCTGCCACAGCAAAGGTGCCAGCGGGGAAAAGTGATGCTGGTCCTCACTGCCTCCTGGAACCCCTTCAAATGCCCCAGACAATTTGGCCCTCTCTGCTTTCCTGAGGACTCTATCCGCAAAAGCACCTTTTTTTCACTTTCGGCGCTGTCTGGAGCAAAACAGACAAACGTCCAGCTTTTGCTGCCACAGCAAAGGTGCCAGTGGGGAAAAGTGATGCTGGTTCTCACTGCCTCCTGGAACCCCTTCAAATGCCCCAGACAATTTGGCCCTCTCTGCTTTCCTGAGGACTTTATCCTCAAAAGCACCTTTTTTCACTTTCGGCGCTCTCTGGAGCAAAAAAGACAAACGTCCAGCTTTTGCTGCCACAGCAAAAGTGCCAGCGGGGAAAAGTGATGCTGGTTCTCACTGCCTCCTGGAACCCCTTCAAATGCCCCAGACAATTTGGCCCTCTCTGCTTTCCTGAGGACTCTATCCTCAAAAGCACCTTTTTTCACTTTCGGCGCTCTCTGGAGCAAAAAAGACAAACGTCCAGCTTTTGCTGCCACAGCAAAAGTGCCAGCGGGGAAAAGTGATGCTGGTTCTCACTGCCTCCTGGAACCCCTTCAAATGCCCCAGACAATTTGGCCCTCTCTGCTTTCCTGAGGACTCTATCCTCAAAAGCACCTTTTTTCACTTTCGGCGCTCTCTGGAGCAAAAAAGACAAACGTCCAGCTTTTGCTGCCACAGCAAAGGTGCCAGCGGGGAACAGTGATGCTGGTCCTCACAGCCTCCTGGAACCCCTTCAAAAGCCCCAGACAATTTGGCCCTCTCTGCTTTCCTGAGGACTCTATCCCCAAAAGCACCTTTTTTCACTTTTGGCGCTCTCTGGAGCAAAAAAGACAAACGTCCAGCTTTTCTAGCCACAGCAAAAGTGCCAGCGGGGAAAAGTGATGCTGGTTCTCACTGCCTCCTGGAACCCCTTCAAATGCCCCAGACAATTTGGCCCTCTCTGCTTTCCTGAGGACTCTATCCTCAAAAGCACCTTTTTTCACTTTCGGCGCTCTCTGGAGCAAAAAAGACAAACGTCCAGCTTTTGCTGCCACAGCAAAGGTGCCAGCGGGGAAAAGTGATGCTGGTCCTCACTGCCTCCTGAAACCCCTTCAAATGCCCCAGACAATTTGGCCCTCTCTGCTTTCCTGAGTACTCTATCCTCAAAAGCACCTTTTTTCACTTCCGGCGCTGTCTGGAGCAAAAAAGACAAACGTCCAGCTTTTGCTGCCACAGCAAAGGTGCCAGCGGGGAAAGGTGATGCTGGTCCTCACTGCCTCCTGGAACCCCTTCAAATGCCCCAGACAATTTGGCCCTCTCTGCTTTCCTGAGGACTCTATCCTCTAAAGCACCTTTTTTCACTTTCAGCGCTCTCTGGAACAAAAAAGACAAACGTCCAGCTTTTGCTGCCACAGCAAAGGTGCCAGCGGGGAAAAGTGATGCTGGTTCTCACTGCCTCCTGGAACCCCTTCAAATGCCCCAGACAATTTGGCCCTCTCTGCTTTCCTGAGCACTCTATCCTCAAAAGCACCTTTTTTCACTTTCGGCGCTCTCTGCAGCAAAAAAGACAAACGTCCAGCTTTTGCTGCCACAGCAAAAGTGCCAGCGGGGAAAAGTGATGCTGGTTCTCACTGCCTCCTGGAACCCCTTCAAATGCCCCAGACAATTTGGCCCTCTCTGCTTTCCTGAGGACTCTATCCTCAAAAGCACCTTTTTTCACTTTCGGTGCTCTCTGGAGCAAAAAAGACAAACGTCCAGCTTTTGCTGCCACAGCAAAGGTGCCAGCGGGGAAAAGTGATGCTGGTCCTCACTGCCTCCTGGAACCCCTTCAAATGCCCCAGACAATTTGGCCCTCTCTGCTTTCCTGAGGACTTTATCCTCAAAAGCACCTTTTTTCACTTCCGGCGCTCTCTGGAGCAAAAAAGACAAATGTCCAGATTTTGCTGCCACAGCAAAGGTGCCAGCGGGGAAAAGTGATGCTGGTCCTCACTGCCTCCTGGAACCCCTTCAAATGCCCCAGACAATTTGGCCCTCTCTGCTTTCCTGAGGACTCTATCCTCAAAAGCACCTTTTTTCACTCCGGCGCTCTCTGGAGCAAAAAAGACAAACGTCCAGCTTTTGCTGCCACAGCAAAGGTGCCAGCGGGGAAAAGTGATGCTGGTTCTCCCTGCCTCCTGGAA
Source organism: Vanellus vanellus (assembly GCF_965231255.1). NCBI lineage: Eukaryota > Metazoa > Chordata > Aves > Charadriiformes > Charadriidae > Vanellus > Vanellus vanellus. The sequence continues at coordinate 30,658 of NW_028128895.1, read as the reverse complement.
CCCCTTCAAATGCCCCAGACAATTTGGCCCTCTCTGCCTTCCTGAGGACTCTATCCTCAAAAGCACCTTTTTTCACTTTCGGCGCTCTCTGGAGCAAAAAAGACAAACGTCCAGCTTTTGCTGCCACAGCAAAGGTGCCAGCGGGGAAAAGTGATGCTGGTTCTCACTGCGTCCTGGAACCTATTCAAATGCCCGAGACCATTTGGCCCTCTCTGCTTTCCTGAGGACTCTATCCTCAAAAGCACCGTTTTTCACTTTCGGCGCTCTCTGGAGCAAAAAAGAAAAACGTCCAGCTTTTGCTGCCACAGCAAAAGTGCCAGCGGGGAAAAGTGATGCTGGTTCTCACTGCCTCCTGGAACCCCTTCAAATGCCCCAGACAATTTGGCCCTCTCTGCTTTCCTGAGGACTCTATCCTCAAAAGCACCTTTTTTCACTTTCGGCGCTCTCTGGAGCAAAAAAGACAAAGGTCCAGATTTTGCTGCCACAGCAAAGGTGCCAGCGGGGAAAAGTGATGCTGGTCCTCACTGCCTCCTGGAACCCCTTCAAATGCCCCAGACAATTTGGCCCTCTCTGCTTTCCTGAGGACTCTATCCGCAAAAGCACCTTTTTTTCACTTTCGGCGCTGTCTGGAGCAAAACAGACAAACGTCCAGCTTTTGCTGCCACAGCAAAGGTGCCAGTGGGGAAAAGTGATGCTGGTTCTCACTGCCTCCTGGAACCCCTTCAAATGCCCCAGACAATTTGGCCCTCTCTGCTTTCCTGAGGACTTTATCCTCAAAAGCACCTTTTTTCACTTTCGGCGCTCTCTGGAGCAAAAAAGACAAACGTCCAGCTTTTGCTGCCACAGCAAAGGTGCCAGCGGGGAACAGTGATGCTGGTCCTCACAGCCTCCTGGAACCCCTTCAAAAGCCCCAGACAATTTGGCCCTCTCTGCTTTCCTGAGGACTCTATCCCCAAAAGCACCTTTTTTCACTTTTGGCGCTCTCTGGAGCAAAAAAGACAAACGTCCAGCTTTTCTAGCCACAGCAAAAGTGCCAGCGGGGAAAAGTGATGCTGGTTCTCACTGCCTCCTGGAACCCCTTCAAATGCCCCAGACAATTTGGCCCTCTCTGCTTTCCTGAGGACTCTATCCTCAAAAGCACCTTTTTTCACTTTCGGCGCTCTCTGGAGCAAAAAAGACAAACGTCCAGCTTTTGCTGCCACAGCAAAGGTGCCAGCGGGGAAAAGTGATGCTGGTCCTCACTGCCTCCTGAAACCCCTTCAAATGCCCCAGACAATTTGGCCCTCTCTGCTTTCCTGAGGACTCTATCCTCAAAAGCACCTTTTTTCACTTCCGGCGCTGTCTGGAGCAAAAAAGACAAACGTCCAGCTTTTGCTGCCACAGCAAAGGTGCCAGCGGGGAAAGGTGATGCTGGTCCTCACTGCCTCCTGGAACCCCTTCAAATGCCCCAGACAATTTGGCCCTCTCTGCTTTCCTGAGGACTCTATCCTCTAAAGCACCTTTTTTCACTTTCAGCGCTCTCTGGAACAAAAAAGACAAACGTCCAGCTTTTGCTGCCACAGCAAAGGTGCCAGCGGGGAAAAGTGATGCTGGTTCTCACTGCCTCCTGGAACCCCTTCAAATGCCCCAGACAATTTGGCCCTCTCTGCTTTCCTGAGCACTCTATCCTCAAAAGCACCTTTTTTCACTTTCGGCGCTCTCTGCAGCAAAAAAGACAAACGTCCAGCTTTTGCTGCCACAGCAAAAGTGCCAGCGGGGAAAAGTGATGCTGGTTCTCACTGCCTCCTGGAACCCCTTCAAATGCCCCAGACAATTTGGCCCTCTCTGCTTTCCTGAGGACTCTATCCTCAAAAGCACCTTTTTTCACTTTCGGTGCTCTCTGGAGCAAAAAAGACAAACGTCCAGCTTTTGCTGCCACAGCAAAGGTGCCAGCGGGGAAAAGTGATGCTGGTCCTCACTGCCTCCTGGAACCCCTTCAAATGCCCCAGACAATTTGGCCCTCTCTGCTTTCCTGAGGACTTTATCCTCAAAAGCACCTTTTTTCACTTCCGGCGCTCTCTGGAGCAAAAAAGACAAATGTCCAGATTTTGCTGCCACAGCAAAGGTGCCAGCGGGGAAAAGTGATGCTGGTCCTCACTGCCTCCTGGAACCCCTTCAAATGCCCCAGACAATTTGGCCCTCTCTGCTTTCCTGAGGACTCTATCCTCAAAAGCACCTTTTTTCACTCCGGCGCTCTCTGGAGCAAAAAAGACAAACGTCCAGCTTTTGCTGCCACAGCAAAGGTGCCAGCGGGGAAAAGTGATGCTGGTTCTCCCTGCCTCCTGGAACCCCTTCAAATGCCCCAGACAATTTGGCCCTCTCTGCCTTCCTGAGGACTCTATCCTCAAAAGCACCTTTTTTCACTTTCGGCGCTCTCTGGAGCAAAAAAGACAAACGTCCAGCTTTTGCTGCCACAGCAAAGGTGCCAGCGGGGAAAAGTGATGCTGGTTCTCACTGCGTCCTGGAACCTATTCAAATGCCCGAGACCATTTGGCCCTCTCTGCTTTCCTGAGGACTCTATCCTCAAAAGCACCGTTTTTCACTTTCGGCGCTCTCTGGAGCAAAAAAGAAAAACGTCCAGCTTTTGCTGCCACAGCAAAAGTGCCAGCGGGGAAAAGTGATGCTGGTCCTCACTGCCTCCTGGAACCCCTTCAAATACCCCAGACAATTTGGCCCTCTCTGCTTTCCTGAGGACTCTATCCTCAAAAGCACCTTTTTTCACTTTCGGCGCTCTCTGGAGCAAAAAAGACAAACGTCCAGCTTTTGCTGCCACAGCAAAAGTGCCAGCGGGGAAAAGTGATGCTGGTTCTCACTGCCTCCTGGAACCCCTTCAAATGCCCCAGACAATTTGGCCCTCTCTGCTTTCCTGAGCACTCTATCCTCAAAAGCACCTTTTTTCACTTTCGGCGCTCTCTGGAGCAAAAAAGACAAAGGTCCAGATTTTGCTGCCACAGCAAAGGTGCCAGCGGGGAAAAGTGATGCTGGTCCTCACTGCCTCCTGGAACCCCTTCAAATGCCCCAGACAATTTGGCCCTCTCTGCTTTCCTGAGGACTCTATCCGCAAAAGCACCTTTTTTTCACTTTCGGCGCTGTCTGGAGCAAAACAGACAAACGTCCAGCTTTTGCTGCCACAGCAAAGGTGCCAGTGGGGAAAAGTGATGCTGGTTCTCACTGCCTCCTGGAACCCCTTCAAATGCCCCAGACAATTTGGCCCTCTCTGCTTTCCTGAGGACTTTATCCTCAAAAGAACCTTTTTTCACTTTCGGCGCTCTCTGGAGCAAAAAAGACAAACGTCCAGCTTTTGCTGCCACAGCAAAAGTGCCAGCGGGGAAAAGTGATGCTGGTTCTCACTGCCTCCTGGAACCCCTTCAAATGCCCCAGACAATTTGGCCCTCTCTGCTTTCCTGAGGACTCTATCCGCAAAAGCACCTTTTTTCACTTTCGGCGCTCTCTGGAGCAAAAAAGACAAACGTCCATCTTTTGCTGCCACAGCAAAAGTGCCAGCGGGGAAAAGTGATGCTGGTTCTCACTGCCTCCTGGAACCCCTTCAAATGCCCTATACAATTTGGCCCTCTCTGCTTTCCTGAGGACTCTATCCTCAAAAGCACCTTTTTTCACTTTCGGCGCTCTCTGGAGCAAAAAAGACAAACGTCCAGCTTTTGCTGCCACAGCAAAGGTGCCAGCGGGGAAAAGTGATGCTGGTCCTCACTGCCTCCTGGAACCCCTTCAAATGCCCCAGACAATTTGGCCCTCTCTGCTTTCCTGAGGACTCTATCCTCAAAAGCACCTTTTTTCACTTTCGGCGCTCTCTGGAGCAAAAAAGACAAACGTCCAGCTTTTGCTGCCACAGCAAAAGTGCCAGCGGGGAAAAGTGATGCTGGTTCTCACTGCCTCCTGGAACCCCTTCAAATGCCCCAGACAATTTGGCCCTCTCTGCTTTCCTGAGGACTCTATCCTCAAAAGCACCTTTTTTCACTTCCGGCGCTGTCTGGAGCAAAAAAGACAAACGTCCAGCTTTTGCTGCCACAGCAAAGGTGCCAGCGGGGAAAAGTGATGCTGGTCCTCACTGCCTCCTGGAACCCCTTCAAATGCCCCAGACAATTTGGCCCTCTCTGCTTTCCTGAGCACTCTATCCTCAAAAGCACCTTTTTTCACTTTCGGCGCTCTCTGGAGCAAAAAAGACAAACGTCCAGCTTTTGCTGCCACAGCAAAGGTGCCAGCGGGGAAAAGTGATGCTGGTCCTCACTGCCTCCTGGAACCCCTTCAAATGCCCCAGACAATTTGGCCCTCTCTGCTTTCCTGAGGACTCTATCCTCAAAAGCACCTTTTTTCACTTTCGGCGCTCTCTGGAGCAAAAAAGACAAACGTCCAGCTTTTGCTGCCACAGCAAAGGTGCCAGCGGGGAAAAGTGATGCTGGTTCTCACTGCCTCCTGGAACCCCTTCAAATGCCCCAGACAATTTGGCCCTCTCTGCTTTCCTGAGGACTCTATCCTCAAAAGCACCTTTTTCACTTTTGGCGCTCTCTGGAGCAAAAAAGACAAACGTCCAGCTTTTGCTGCCACAGCAAAGGTGCCAGCGGGGAAAAGTGATGCTGGTCCTCACTGCCTCCTGGAACCCCTTCAAATGCCCCAGACAATTTGGCCCTCTCTGCTTTCCTGAGGACTCTATCCTCAAAAGCACCTTTTTTCACTTTCGGCGCTCTCTGGAGCAAAAAAGACAAACGTCCAGCTTTTGCTGCCACAGCAAAAGTGCCAGCGGGGAAAAGTGATGCTGGTCCTCACTGCCTCCTGGAACCCCTTAAAATGCCCCAGACAATTTGGCCCTCTCTGCTTTCCTGAGGACTCTATCCTTAAAAGCACCTTTTTTCACTTTCGGCGCTCTCTGGAACAAAAAAGACAAACGTCCAGCTTTTGCTGCCACAGCAAAGGTGCCAGCGGGGAAAAGTGATGCTGGTTCTCACTGCATCCTGGAACCCCTTCAAATGCCCCAGACAATTTGGCCCTCTCTGCTTTCCTGAGCACTCTATCCTCAAAAGCACCTTTTTTCACTTTCGGCGCTCTCTGGAGCAAAAAAGACAAATGTCCAGATTTTGCTGCCACAGCAAAGGTGCCAGCGGGGAAAAGTGATGCTGGTCCTCACTGCCTCCTGGAACCCCTTCAAATGCCCCAGACAATTTGGCCCTCTCTGCTTTCCTGAGCACTCTATCCTCAAAAGCACCTTTTTTCACTTTCGGCGCTCTCTGGAGCAAAAAAGACAAACGTCCAGCTTTTGCTGCCACAGCAAAGGTGCCAGCGGGGAAAAGTGATGCTGGTCCTCACTGCCTCCTGGAACCCCTTCAAATGCCCCAGACAATTTGGCCCTCTCTGCTTTCCTGAGGACTCTATCCTCAAAAGCACCTTTTTTCACTTTCGGCGCTCTCTGGAGCAAAAAAGACAAACGTCCAGCTTTTGCTGCCACAGCAAAGGTGCCAGCGGGGAAAAGTGATGCTGGTTCTCACTGCCTCCTGGAACCCCTTCAAATGCCCCAGACAATTTGGCCCTCTCTGCTTTCCTGAGGACTCTATCCTCAAAAGCACCTTTTTCACTTTTGGCGCTCTCTGGAGCAAAAAAGACAAACGTCCAGCTTTTGCTGCCACAGCAAAGGTGCCAGCGGGGAAAAGTGATGCTGGTCCTCACTGCCTCCTGGAACCCCTTCAAATGCCCCAGACAATTTGGCCCTCTCTGCTTTCCTGAGGACTCTATCCTCAAAAGCACCTTTTTTCACTTTCGGCGCTCTCTGGAGCAAAAAAGACAAACGTCCAGCTTTTGCTGCCACAGCAAAAGTGCCAGCGGGGAAAAGTGATGCTGGTCCTCACTGCCTCCTGGAACCCCTTAAAATGCCCCAGACAATTTGGCCCTCTCTGCTTTCCTGAGGACTCTATCCTTAAAAGCACCTTTTTTCACTTTCGGCGCTCTCTGGAACAAAAAAGACAAACGTCCAGCTTTTGCTGCCACAGCAAAGGTGCCAGCGGGGAAAAGTGATGCTGGTTCTCACTGCATCCTGGAACCCCTTCAAATGCCCCAGACAATTTGGCCCTCTCTGCTTTCCTGAGCACTCTATCCTCAAAAGCACCTTTTTTCACTTTCGGCGCTCTCTGGAGCAAAAAAGACAAATGTCCAGATTTTGCTGCCACAGCAAAGGTGCCAGCGGGGAAAAGTGATGCTGGTCCTCACTGCCTCCTGGAACCCCTTGAAATGCCCCAGACAATTTGGCTCTCTCTGCTTTCCTGAGGACTCTATCCTCAAAAGCACCTTTTTTCACTCCGGCGCTCTCTGGAGCAAAAAAGACAAACGTCCAGCTTTTGCTGCCACAGCAAAGGTGCCAGCGGGGAAAAGTGATGCTGGTTCTCACTGCCTCCTGGAACCCCTTCAAATGCCCCAGACCATTTGGCCCTCTCTGCTTTCCTGAGGACTCTATCCTCAAAACCACCTTTTTTCACTTTCGGCGCTCTCTGGAGCAAAAAAGACAAACCTCCAGCTTTTGCTGCCACAGCAAAGGTGCCAGCGGGGAAAAGTGATGCTGGTTCTCACTGCGTCCTGGAACCCCTTCAAATGCCCGAGACCATTTGGCCCTCTCTGCTTTCCTGAGGACTCTATCCTCAAAAGCACCTTTTTTCACTTTCGGCGCTCTCTGGAGCAAAAAAGACAAACGTCCAGCTTTTGCTGCCACAGCAAAGGTGCCAGCGGGGAAAAGTGATGCTGGTTCTCACTGCCTCCTGGAACCCCTTCAAATACGCCAGACAATTTGGCCCTCTCTGCTTTCCTGAGGACTCTATCCTCAAAAGCACCTTTTTTCACTTTCGGCGCTCTCTGGAGCAAAAAAGACAAACGTCCAGCTTTTGCTGCCACAGCAAAAGTGCCAGCGGGGAAAAGTGATGCTGGTTCTCACTGCCTCCTGGAACCCCTTCAAATGCCCCAGACAATTTGGCCCTCTCTGCTTTCCTGAGAACTCTATCCTCAAAAGCACCTTTTTTCACTTTCGGCGCTCTCTGGAGCAAAAAAGACAAACGTCCAGCTTTTGCTGCCACAGCAAAGGTGCCAGCGGGGAAAAGTGATGCTGGTCCTCACTGCCTCCTGGAACCCCTTCAAATGCCCCAGACAATTTGGCCCTCTCTGCTTTCCTGAGGACTCTATCCGCAAAAGCACCTTTTTTCACTTTCGGCGCTCTCTGGAGCAAAAAAGACAAACGTCCAGCTTTTGCTGCCACAGCAAAGGTGCCAGCGGGGAAAAGTGATGCTGGTTCTCACTGCCTCCTGGAACCCCTTCAAATGCCCCGGACAATTTGGCCCTCTCTGCTTTCCTGAGGACTTTATCCTCAAAAGCACCTTTTTTCACTTTCGGCGCTCTCTGGAGCAAAAAAGACAAACGTCCAGCTTTTGCTGCCACAGCAAAAGTGCCAGCGGGGAAAAGTGATGCTGGTTCTCACTGCCTCCTGGAACCCCTTCAAATGCCCCAGACAATTTGGCCCTCTCTGCTTTCCTGAGGACTCTATCCTCAAAAGCACCTTTTTTCACTTTCGGCGCTCTCTGGAGCAAAAAAGACAAACGTCCAGCTTTTGCTGCCACAGCAAAAGTGCCAGCGGGGAAAAGTGATGCTGGTTCTCACTGCCTCCTGGAACCCCTTCAAATGCCCCAGACAATTTGGCCCTCTCTGCTTTCCTGAGGACTCTATCCTCAAAAGCACCTTTTTTCACTTCCGGCGCTGTCTGGAGCAAAAAAGACAAACGTCCAGCTTTTGCTGCCACAGCAAAGGTGCCAGCGGGGAAAAGTGATGCTGGTCCTCACTGCCTCCTGGAACCCCTTCAAATGCCCCAGACAATTTGGCCCTCTCTGCTTTCCTGAGCACTCTATCCTCAAAAGCACCTTTTTTCACTTTCGGCGCTCTCTGGAGCAAAAAAGACAAACGTCCAGCTTTTGCTGCCACAGCAAAGGTGCCAGCGGGGAAAAGTGATGCTGGTTCTCACTGCCTCCTGGAACCCCTTCAAATGCCCCAGACAATTTGGCCCTCTCTGCTTTCCTGAGGACTCTATCCTCAAAAGCACCTTTTTTCACTTTCGGCGCTCTCTGGAGCAAAAAAGACAAACGTCCACCTTTTGCTGCCACAGCAAAGGTGCCAGCGGGGAAAAGTGATGCTGGTTCTCACTGCCTCCTGGAACCCCTTCAAATGCCCCAGACAATTTGGCCCTCTCTGCTTTCCTGAGGACTCTATCCTCAAAAGCACCTTTTTTCACTTTCGGCGCTCTCTGGAGCAAAAAAGACAAACGTCCAGCTTTTGCTGCCACAGCAAAGGTGCCAGCGGGGAAAAGTGATGCTGGTTCTCACTGCCTCCTGGAACCCCTTCAAATGCCCCAGACAATTTGGCCCTCTCTGCTTTCCTGAGGACTCTATCCTCAAAAGCACCTTTTTTAACTTTTGGCGCTCTCTGGAGCAAAAAAGACAAACGTCCAGCTTTTGCTGCCACAGCAAAGGTGCCAGCGGGGAAAAGTGATTCTGGTCCTCACTGCCTCCTGGAACCCCTTCAAATGCCCCAGACAATTTGGCCCTCTCTGCTTTCCTGAGGACTCTATCCTCAAAAGCACCTTTTTTCACTTTCGGCGCTCTCTGGAGCAAAAAAGACAAACGTCCAGCTTTTGCTGCCACAGCAAAGGTGCCAGCGGGGAAAAGTGATGCTGGTCCTCACTGCCTCCTGGAACCCCTTCAAATGCCCCAGACAATTTGGCCCTCTCTGCTTTCCTGAGGACTCTATCCTCAAAAGCACCTTTTTTCAATTTTGGCGCTCTCTGGAGCAAAAAAGACAAACGTCCAGCTTTTGCTGCCACAGCAAAGGTGCCAGCGGGGAAAAGTGATGCTGGTTCTCACTGCCTCCTGGAACCCCTTCAAATGCCCCAGACAATTTGGCCCTCTCTGCTTTCCTGAGGACTCTATCCTCAAAAGCACCTTTTTTCACTTTCGGCGCTCTCTGGAGCAAAAAAGACAAACGTCCAGCTTTTGCTGCCACAGCAAAAGTGCCAGCGGGGAAAAGTGATGCTGGTTCTCACTGCCTCCTGGAACCCCTTCAAATGCCCCAGACAATTTGGCCCTCTCTGCTTTCCTGAGGACTATATCGTCAAAAGCACCTTTTTTCACTTTCGGCGCTCTCTGGAGCAAAAAAGACAAACGTCCAGCTTTTGCTGCCACAGCAAAGGTGCCAGCGGGGAAAAGTGATGCTGGTTCTCACTGCCTCCTAGAACCCCTTCAAATGCCCCAGACAATTTGGCCCTCTCTGCTTTCCTGAGCACTCTATCCTCAAAAGCACCTTTTTTCACTTTCTCTGGAGCAAAAAAGACAAACGTCCAGCTTTTGCTGCCACAGCAAAGGTGCCAGCGGGGAAAAGTGATGCTGGTTCTCACTGCCTCCTGGAACCCCTTCAAATGCCCCAGACAATTTGGCCCTCTCTGCTTTCCTGAGGACTCTATCCTCAAAAGCACCTTTTTTCACTTCCGGCGCTGTCTGGAGCAAAAAAGACAAACGTCCAGCTTTTGCTGCCACAGCAAAGGTGCCAGCGGGGAAAAGTGATGCTGGTCCTCACTGCCTCCTGGAACCCCTTCAAATGCCCCAGACAATTTGGCCCTCTCTGCTTTCCTGAGGACTCTATCCTCAAAAGCACCTTTTTTCACTTTCGGCGCTCTCTGGAGCAAAAAAGACAAACGTCCAGCTTTTGCTGCCACAGCAAAAGTGCCAGCGGGGAAAAGTGATGCTGGTTCTCACTGCCTCCTGGAACCCCTTCAAATGCCCCAGACAATTTGGCCCTCTCTGCTTTCCTGAGGACTCTATCCTCAAAAGCACCTTTTTTCACTTTTGGCGCTCTCTGGAGCAAAAAAGACAAACGTCCAGCTTTTGCTGCCACAGCAAAGGTGCCAGCGGGGAAAAGTGATGCTGGTCCTCACTGCCTCCTGGAACCCCTTCAAATGCCCCAGACAATTTGGCCCTCTCTGCTTTCCTGAGGACTCTATCCTCAAAAGCACCTTTTTTCACTTTCGGCGCTCTCTGGAGCAAAAAAGACAAACGTCCAGCTTTTGCTGCCACAGCAAAGGTGCCAGCGGGGAAAAGTGATGCTGGTCCTCACTGCCTCCTGGAACCCCTTCAAATGCCCCAGACAATTTGGCCCTCTCTGCTTTCCTGAGCACTCTATCCTCAAAAGCACCCTTTTTTACTTCCGGCGCTGTCTGGAGCAAAAAAGACAAACGTCCAGCTTTTGCTGCCACAGCAAAGGTGCCAGCGGGGAAAAGTGATGCTGGTCCTCACTGCCTCCTGGAACCCCTTCAAATGCCCCAGACAATTTGGCCCTCTCTGCTTTCCTGAGGACTCTATCCTCAAAAGCACCTTTTTTCACTTTTGGCGCTCTCTGGAGCAAAAAAGACAAACGTCCAGCTTTTGCTGCCACAGCAAAAGTGCCAGCGGGGAAAAGTGATGCTGGTTCTCACTGCCTCCTGGAACCCCTTCAAATGCCCCAGACAATTTGGCCCTCTCTGCTTTCCTGAGGACTCTATCCTCAAAAGCACCTTTTTTCACTTTCGGCGCTCTCTGGAGCAAAAAAGACAAACGTCCAGCTTTTGCTGCCACAGCAAAAGTGCCAGCGGGGAAAAGTGATGCTGGTTCTCACTGCCTCCTGGAACCCCTTCAAATGCCCCAGACAATTTGGCCCTCTCTGCTTTCCTGAGGACTATATCGTCAAAAGCACCTTTTTTCACTTTCGGCGCTCTCTGGAGCAAAAAAGACAAACGTCCAGCTTTTGCAGCCACAGCAAAGGTGCCAGCGGGGAAAAGTGATGCTGGTCCTCACTGCCTCCTGGAACCCCTTCAAATGCCCCAGACAATTTGGCCCTCTCTGCTTTCCTGAGGACTCTATCCTCAAAAGCACCTTTTTTCACTTTTGGCGCTCTCTGGAGCAAAAAAGACAAACGTCCAGCTTTTGCTGCCACAGCAAAAGTGCCAGCGGGGAAAAGTGATGCTGGTTCTCACTGCCTCCTGGAACCCCTTCAAATGCCCCAGACAATTTGGCCCTCTCTGCTTTCCTGAGGACTCTATCCTCAAAAGCACCTTTTTTCACTTTCGGCGCTCTCTGGAGCAAAAAAGACAAACGTCCAGCTTTTGCTGCCACAGCAAAAGTGCCAGCGGGGAAAAGTGATGCTGGTTCTCACTGCCTCCTGGAACCCCTTCAAATGCCCCAGACAATTTGGCCCTCTCTGCTTTCCTGAGGACTATATCGTCAAAAGCACCTTTTTTCACTTTCGGCGCTCTCTGGAGCAAAAAAGACAAACGTCCAGCTTTTGCTGCCACAGCAAAGGTGCCAGCGGGGAAAAGTGATGCTGGTCCTCACTGCCTCCTGGAACCCCTTCAAATGCCCCAGACAATTTGGCCCTCTCTGCTTTCCTGAGGACTCTATCCTCAAAAGCACCTTTTTTCAATTTTGGCGCTCTCTGGAGCAAAAAAGACAAACGTCCAGCTTTTGCTGCCACAGCAAAAGTGCCAGCGGGGAAAAGTGATGCTGGTTCTCACTGCCTCCTGGAACCCCTTCAAATGCCCCAGACAATTTGGCCCTCTCTGCTTTCCTGAGGACTCTATCCTCAAAAGCACCTTTTTTCACTTTCGGCGCTCTCTGGAGCAAAAAAGACAAACGTCCAGCTTTTGCTGCCACAGCAAAAGTGCCAGCGGGGAAAAGTGACGCTGGTTCTCACTGCCTCCTGGAACCCCTTCAAATGCCCCAGACAATTTGGCCCTCTCTGCTTTCCTGAGCACTCTGTCCTCAAAAGCATCTTTTTTCACTTTCGGCGCTCTCTGGAGCAAAAAAGACAAACGTCCAGCTTTTGCTGCCACAGCAAAGGTGCCAGTGGGGAAAAGTGATGCTGGTTCTCACTGCCTCCTGGAACCCCTTCAAATGCCCCAGACAGTTTGGCCCTCTCTGCTTTCCTGAGGACTCTATCCTCAAAAGCACCTTTTTTCACTTTCGGCGCTCTCTGGAGCAAAAAAGACAAACGTCCAGCTTTTGCTGCCACAGCAAAAGTGCCAGCGGGGAAAAGTGATGCTGGTTCTCACTGCCTCCTGGAACCCCTTCAAATGCCCCAGACAATTTGGCCCTCTCTGCTTTCCTGAGGACTCTATCCTCAAAAGCACCTTTTTTCACTTTTGGCGCTCTCTGGAGCAAAAAAGACAAACGTCCAGCTTTTGCTGCCACAGCAAAGGTGCCAGCGGGGAAAAGTGATGCTGGTCCTCACTGCCTCCTGGAACCCCTTCAAATGCCCCAGACAATTTGGCCCTCTCTGCTTTCCTGAGGACTCTATCCTCAAAAGCACCTTTTTTCACTTTCGGCGCTCTCTGGAGCAAAAAAGACAAACGTCCAGCTTTTGCTGCCACAGCAAAGGTGCCAGCAGGGAAAAGTGATGCTGGTCCTCACTGCCTCCTGGAACCCCTTCAAATGCCCCAGACAATTTGGCCCTCTCTGCTTTCCTGAGCACTCTATCCTCAAAAGCACCCTTTTTTACTTCCGGCGCTGTCTGGAGCAAAAAAGACAAACGTCCAGCTTTTGCTGCCACAGCAAAGGTGCCAGCGGGGAAAAGTGATGCTGGTCCTCACTGCCTCCTGGAACCCCTTCAAATGCCCCAGACAATTTGGCCCTCTCTGCTTTCCTGAGGACTCTATCCTCAAAAGCACCTTTTTTCACTTTTGGCGCTCTCTGGAGCAAAAAAGACAAACGTCCAGCTTTTGCTGCCACAGCAAAAGTGCCAGCGGGGAAAAGTGATGCTGGTTCTCACTGCCTCCTGGAACCCCTTCAAATGCCCCAGACAATTTGGCCCTCTCTGCTTTCCTGAGGACTCTATCCTCAAAAGCACCTTTTTTCACTTTCGGCGCTCTCTGGAGCAAAAAAGACAAACGTCCAGCTTTTGCTGCCACAGCAAAAGTGCCAGCGGGGAAAAGTGATGCTGGTTCTCACTGCCTCCTGGAACCCCTTCAAATGCCCCAGACAATTTGGCCCTCTCTGCTTTCCTGAGGACTATATCGTCAAAAGCACCTTTTTTCACTTTCGGCGCTCTCTGGAGCAAAAAAGACAAACGTCCAGCTTTTGCAGCCACAGCAAAGGTGCCAGCGGGGAAAAGTGATGCTGGTCCTCACTGCCTCCTGGAACCCCTTCAAATGCCCCAGACAATTTGGCCCTCTCTGCTTTCCTGAGGACTCTATCCTCAAAAGCACCTTTTTTCACTTTTGGCGCTCTCTGGAGCAAAAAAGACAAACGTCCAGCTTTTGCTGCCACAGCAAAAGTGCCAGCGGGGAAAAGTGATGCTGGTTCTCACTGCCTCCTGGAACCCCTTCAAATGCCCCAGACAATTTGGCCCTCTCTGCTTTCCTGAGGACTATATCGTCAAAAGCACCTTTTTTCACTTTCGGCGCTCTCTGGAGCAAAAAAGACAAACGTCCAGCTTTTGCTGCCACAGCAAAGGTGCCAGCGGGGAAAAGTGATGCTGGTCCTCACTGCCTCCTGGAACCCCTTCAAATGCCCCAGACAATTTGGCCCTCTCTGCTTTCCTGAGGACTCTATCCTCAAAAGCACCTTTTTTCAATTTTGGCGCTCTCTGGAGCAAAAAAGACAAACGTCCAGCTTTTGCTGCCACAGCAAAAGTGCCAGCGGGGAAAAGTGATGCTGGTTCTCACTGCCTCCTGGAACCCCTTCAAATGCCCCAGACAATTTGGCCCTCTCTGCTTTCCTGAGGACTCTGTCCTCAAAAGCACCTTTTTTCACTTTCGGCGCTCTCTGGAGCAAAAAAGACAAACGTCCAGCTTTTGCTGCCACAGCAAAAGTGCCAGCGGGGAAAAGTGACGCTGGTTCTCACTGCCTCCTGGAACCCCTTCAAATGCCCCAGACAATTTGGCCCTCTCTGCTTTCCTGAGCACTCTGTCCTCAAAAGCATCTTTTTTCACTTTCGGCGCTCTCTGGAGCAAAAAAGACAAACGTCCAGCTTTTGCTGCCACAGCAAAGGTGCCAGCGGGGAAAAGTGATGCTGGTTCTCACTGCCTCCTGGAACCCCTTCAAATGCCCCAGACAGTTTGGCCCTCTCTGCTTTCCTGAGGACTCTATCCTCAAAAGCACCTTTTTTCAATTTTGGCGCTCTCTGGAGCAAAAAAGACAAACGTCCAGCTTTTGCTGCCACAGCAAAAGTGCCAGCGGGGAAAAGTGATGCTGGTTCTCACTGCCTCCTGGAACCCCTTCAAATGCCCCAGACAATTTGGCCCTCTCTGCTTTCCTGAGGACTCTATCCTCAAAAGCACCTTTTTTCACTTTCGGCGCTCTCTGGAGCAAAAAAGACAAACGTCCAGCTTTTGCTGCCACAGCAAAAGTGCCAGCGGGGAAAAGTGATGCTGGTTCTCACTGCCTCCTGGAACCCCTTCAAATGCCCCAGGCAATTTGGCCCTCTCTGCTTTCCTGAGCACTCTATCCTCAAAAGCACCTTTTTTCACTTTCGGCGCTCTCTGGAGCAAAAAAGACAAACGTCCAGCTTTTGCTGCCACAGCAAAAGTGCCAGCGGGGAAAAGTGATGCTGGTCCTCACTGCCTCCTGGAACCCCTTCAAATGCCCCAGACATTTTGGCCCTCTCTGCTTTCCTGAGGACTCTATCCTCAAAAGCACCTTTTTTCACTTCCGGCGCTCTCTGGAGCAAAAAAGAAAAACGTCCAGCTTTTGCTGCCACAGCAAAGGTGCCAGCGGGGAAAAGTGATGCTGGTTCTCACTGCCTCCTGGAACCCCTTCAAATGCCCCAGACAATTTGGCCCTCTCTGCTTTCCTGAGGACTCTATCCTCAAAAGCACCTTTTTTCACTTTCGGCGCTCTCTGGAGCAAAAAAGACAAACGTCCAGCTTTTGCTGCCACAGCAAAGGTGCCAGCGGGGAAAAGTGATGCTGGTCCTCACTGCCTCCTGGAACCCCTTCAAATGCCCCAGACAATTTGGCCCTCTCTGCTTTCCTGAGGACTTTATCCTCAAAAGCACCTTTTTTAAATTTTGGCGCTCTCTGGAGCAAAAAAGACAAACGTCCAGCTTTTGCTGCCACAGCAAAAGTGCCAGCGGGGAAAAGTGATGCTGGTTCTCACTGCCTCCTGGAACCCCTTCAAATGCCCCAGACAATTTGGCCCTCTCTGCTTTCCTGAGGACTCTATCCTCAAAAGCACCTTTTTTCACTTTCGGCGCTCTCTGGAGCAAAAAAGACAAACGTCCAGCTTTTCTTGCCACAGCAAAAGTGCCAGCGGGGAAAAGTGATGCTGGTTCTCACTGCCTCCTGGAACCCCTTCAAATGCCCCAGGCAATTTGGCCCTCTCTGCTTTCCTGAGCACTCTATCCTCAAAAGCACCTTTTTTCACTTTCGGCGCTCTCTGAAGCAAAAAAGACAAACGTCCAGCTTTTGCTGCCACAGCAAAGGTGCCAGCGGGGAAAAGTGATGCTGGTCCTCACTGCCTCCTGGAACCCCTTCAAATGCCCCAGACAATTTGGCCCTCTCTGCTTTCCTGAGCACTCTATCCTCAAAAGCACCTTTTTTCACTTTCGGCGCTCTCTGGAGCAAAAAAGACAAACGTCCAGCTTTTGCTGCCACAGCAAAGGTGCCAGCGGGGAAAAGTGATGCTGGTTCTCACTGCCTCCTGGAACCCCTTCAAATGCCCCAGACAATTTGGCCCTCTCTGCTTTCCTGAGGACTCTATCCTCAAAAGCACACCTTTTTTCAATTTTGGCGCTCTCTGGAGCAAAAAGACAAACGTCCAGCTTTTGCTGCCACAGCAAAAGTGCCAGCGGGGAAAAGTGATGCTGGTTCTTCACTGCCTCCTGGAACCCCTTCAAATGCCCCAGACAATTTTGGCCCTCTCTGCTTTCCTGAGGACTCTATCCTCAAAAGCACCTTTTTTCACTTTCGGCGCTCTCTGGAGCAAAAAAGACAAACGTCCAGCTTTTGCTGCCACAGCAAAAGTGCCAGCGGGGAAAAGTGATGCTGGTTCTCACTGCCTCCTGGAACCCCTTCAAATGCCCCAGGCAATTTGGCCCTCTCTGCTTTCCTGAGCACTCTATCCTCAAAAGCACCTTTTTTCACTTTCGGCGCTCTCTGGAGCAAAAAAGACAAACGTCCAGCCTTTTGCTGCCACAGCAAAAGTGCCAGCGGGGAAAAGTGATGCTGGTCCTCACTGCCTCCTGGAACCCCTTCAAATGCCCCAGACATTTTGGCCCTCTCTGCTTTCCTGAGGACTCTATCCTCAAAAGCACCTTTTTTCACTTTCGGCGCTCTCTGGAGCAAAAAAGACAAACGTCCAGCTTTTGCTGCCACAGCAAAGGTGCCAGCGGGGAAAAGTGATGCTGGTTCTCACTGCCTCCTGGAACCCCTTCAAATGCCCCAGACAATTTGGCCCTCTCTGCTTTCCTGAGGACTCTATCCTCAAAGCACCTTTTTTCACTTTCGGCGCTCTCTGGAGCAAAAAACACAAACGTCCAGCTTTTGCTGCCACAGCAAAGGTGCCAGCGGGGAAAAGTGATGCTGGTCTCACTGCCTCCTGGAACCCCTTCAAATGCCCCAGACAATTTGGCCCTCCTGCTTTCCTGAGGACTCTATCCTCAAAAGCACCTTTTTTCACTTTCGGCGCTCTCTGGAGCAAAAAAGACAAACGTCCAGCTTTTGCTGCCACAGCAAAAGTGCCAGCGGGGAAAAGTGATGCTGGTTCTCACTGCCTCCTGGAACCCCTTCAAATGCCCCAGACAATTTGGCCCTCTCTGCTTTCCTGAGGACTCTATCCTCAAAAGCACCTTTTTTCACTTTCGGCGCTCTCTGGAGCAAAAAAGACAAACGTCCAGCTTTTGCTGCCACAGCAAAGGTGCCAGCGGGGAAAAGTGATGCTGGTTCTCACTGCCTCCTGGAACCCCTTCAAATGCCCCAGACAATTTGGCCCTCTCTGCTTTCCTGAGGACTCTATCCTCAAAAGCACCTTTTTTCACTTCGGCGCTCTCTGGAGCAAAAAACACAAACGTCCAGCTTTTGCTGCCACAGCAAAAGTGCCAGCGGGGAAAAGTGATGCTGGTTCTCACTGCCTCCTGGAACCCCTTCAAATGCCCCAGGCAATTTGGCCCTCTCTGCTTTCCTGAGCACTCTATCCTCAAAAGCACCTTTTTTTCACTTTCGGCGCTCTCTGAAGCAAAAAAGACAAACGTCCAGCTTTTGCTGCCACAGCAAAAGTGCCAGCGGGGAAAAGTGATGCTGGTCCTCACTGCCTCCTGGAACCCCTTCAAATGCCCCAGACAATTTGGCCCTCTCTGCTTTCCTGAGCACTCTATCCTCAAAAGCACCTTTTTTCACTTTCGGCGCTCTCTGGAGCAAAAAAGACAAACGTCCAGCTTTTGCTGCCACAGCAAAAGTGCCAGCGGGGGAAAAGTGATGCTGGTCCTCACTGCCTCCTGGAACCCCTTCAAATGCCCCAGACATTTTGGCCCTCTCTGCTTTCCTGAGGACTCTATGGCGCTCTCTGGAGCAAAAAAGACAAACGTCCAGCTTTTGCTGCCACAGCAAAAGTGCCAGCGGGGAAAAGTGATGCTGGTTCTCACTGCCTCCTGGAACCCCTTCAAATGCCCCAGACAATTTGGCCCTCTCTGCTTTCCTGAGGACTCTATCCTCAAAAGCACCTTTTTTCACTGCAGCACCATTATGGCGCTCTCTGGAGCAAAAAAGACAAACGTCCAGCTTTTGCTGCCACAGCAAAGGTGCCAGCGGGGAAAAGTGATGCTGGTCCTCACTGCCTCCTGGAACCCCTTGAAATGCCCCAGACAATTTGGCCCTCTCTGCTTTCCTGAGGACTCTATCCTCAAAAGCACCTTTTTTCACTTCCGGCGCTGTATGGAGCAAAAAAGACAAACGTCCAGCTTTTGCTGCCACAGCAAAGGTGCCAGCGGGGAAAAGTGATGCTGGTCCTCACTGCCTCCTGGAACCCCTTCAAATGCCCCAGACAATTTGGCCCTCTCTGCTTTCCTGAGGACTCTATCCTCAAAAGCACCTTTTTTCACTTTCGGCGCTCTCTGGAGCAAAAAAGACAAACGTCCAGCTTTTGCTGCCACAGCAAAGGTGCCAGCGGGGAAAAGTGATGCTGGTTCTCACTGCCTCCTGGAACCCCTTCAAATGCCCCAGACAATTTGGCCCTCTCTGCTTTCCTGAGGACTCTATCCTCAAAGCACCTTTTTTCACTTTCGGCGCTCTCTGGAGCAAAAAACACAAACGTCCAGCTTTTGCTGCCACAGCAAAAGTGCCAGCGGGGAAAAGTGATGCTGGTTCTCACTGCCTCCTGGAACCCCTTCAAATGCCCCAGACAATTTGGCCCTCTCTGCTTTCCTGAGGACTCTATCCTCAAAAGCACCTTTTTTTACTTCCGGCGCTCTCTGGAGCAAAAAAGACAAACGTCCAGATTTTGCTGCCACAGCAAAGGTGCCAGCGGGGAAAAGTGATGCTGGTCCTCACTGCCTCCTGGAACCCCTTCAAATGCCCCAGACATTTTGGCCCTCTCTGCTTTCCTGAGGACTCTATCCTCAAAAGCACCTTTTTTCACTTTCGGCGCTCTCTGGAGCAAAAAAGACAAACGTCCAGCTTTTGCTGCCACAGCAAAGGTGCCAGCGGGGAAAAGTGATGCTGGTTCTCACTGCCTCCTGGAACCCCTTCAAATGCCCCAGACAATTTGGCCCTCTCTGCTTTCCTGAGGACTTTATCCTCAAAAGCACCTTTTTTAACTTTCAGCGCTCTCTGGAGCAAAAAAGACAAACGTCCAGCTTTTGCTGCCACAGCAAAAGTGCCAGCGGGGAAAAGTGATGCTGGTTCTCACTGCCTCCTGGAACCCCTTCAAATGCCCCAGACAATTTGGCCCTCTCTGCTTTCCTGAGGACTCTATCCTCAAAAGCACCTTTTTTCACTTTCGGCGCTCTCTGGAGCAAAAAAGACAAACGTCCAGCTTTTGCTGCCACAGCAAAGGTGCCAGCGGGGAAAAGTGATGCTGGTCCTCACTGCCTCCTGGAACCCCTTCAAATGCCCCAGACAATTTGGCCCTCTCTGCTTTCCTGAGGACTCTATCCTCAAAAGCACCTTTTTTCACTTTCGGCGCTCTCTGGAGCAAAAAAGACAAACGTCCAGCTTTTGCTGCCACAGCAAAGGTGCCAGCGGGGAAAAGTGATGCTGGTCCTCACTGCCTCCTGGAACCCCTTCAAATGCCCCAGACAATTTGGCCCTCTCTGCTTTCCTGAGGACTTTATCCTCAAAAGCACCTTTTTTAAATTTTGGCGCTCTCTGGAGCAAAAAAGACAAACGTCCAGCTTTTGCTGCCACAGCAAAAGTGCCAGCGGGGAAAAGTGATGCTGGTTCTCACTGCCTCCTGGAACCCCTTCAAATGCCCCAGACAATTTGGCCCTCTCTGCTTTCCTGAGGACTCTATCCTCAAAAGCACCTTTTTTCACTTTCGGCGCTCTCTGGAGCAAAAAAGACAAACGTCCAGCTTTTGCTGCCACAGCAAAAGTGCCAGCGGGGAAAAGTGATGCTGGTTCTCACTGCCTCCTGGAACCCCTTCAAATGCCCCAGACAATTTGGCCCTCTCTGCTTTCCTGAGGACTCTATCCTCAAAAGCACCTTTTTTCACTTTCGGCGCTCTATGGAGCAAAAAAGACAAACGTCCAGCTTTTGCTGCCACAGCAAAGGTGCCAGCGGGGAAAAGTGATGCTGGTTCTCACTGCCTCCTGGAACCCCTTCAAATGCCCCAGACAATTTGGCCCTCTCTGCTTTCCTGAGCACTCTATCCTCAAAAGCACCTTTTTTCACTTTCGGCGCTCTCTGGAGCAAAAAACACAAACGTCCAGCTTTTGCTGCCACAGCAAAAGTGCCAGCGGGGAAAAGTGATGCTGGTTCTCACTGCCTCCTGGAACCCCTTCAAATGCCCCAGGCAATTTGGCCCTCTCTGCTTTCCTGAGCACTCTATCCTCAAAAGCACCTTTTTTCACTTTCGGCGCTCTCTGAAGCAAAAAGACAAACGTCCAGCTTTTGCTGCCACAGCAAAGGTGCCAGCGGGGAAAAGTGATGCTGGTCCTCACTGCCTCCTGGAACCCCTTCAAATGCCCCAGACAATTTGGCCCTCTCTGCTTTCCTGAGCACTCTATCCTCAAAAGCACCTTTTTTCACTTTCGGCGCTCTCTGGAGCAAAAAAGACAAACGTCCAGCTTTTGCTGCCACAGCAAAGGTGCCAGCGGGGAAAAGTGATGCTGGTTCTCACTGCCTCCTGGAACCCCTTCAAATGCCCCAGACAATTTGGCCCTCTCTGCTTTCCTGAGGACTCTATCCTCAAAAGCACCTTTTTTCAATTGCAGCACGATTTGGCGCTCTCTGGAGCAAAAAAGACAAACGTCCAGCTTTTGCTGCCACAGCAAAAGTGCCAGCGGGGAAAAGTGATGCTGGTTCTCACTGCCTCCTGGAACCCCTTCAAATGCCCCAGACAATTTGGCCCTCTCTGCTTTCCTGAGGACTCTATCCTCAAAAGCACCTTTTTTCACTTTCGGCGCTCTCTGGAGCAAAAAAGACAAACGTCCAGCTTTTGCTGCCACAGCAAAAGTGCCAGCGGGGAAAAGTGATGCTGGTTCTCACTGCCTCCTGGAACCCCTTCAAATGCCCCAGACAATTTGGCCCTCTCTGCTTTCCTGAGGACTCTATCCTCAAAAGCACCTTTTTTCACTTTCGGCGCTCTATGGAGCAAAAAAGACAAACGTCCAGCTTTTGCTGCCACAGCAAAGGTGCCAGCGGGGAAAAGTGATGCTGGTTCTCACTGCCTCCTGGAACCCCTTCAAATGCCCCAGACAATTTGGCCCTCTCTGCTTTCCTGAGGACTCTATCCTCAAAAGCACCTTTTTTCACTTTCGGCGCTCTCTGGAGCAAAAAACACAAACGTCCAGCTTTTGCTGCCACAGCAAAAGTGCCAGCGGGAAAAGTGATGCTGGTTCTCACTGCCTCCTGGAACCCCTTCAAATGCCCCAGGCAATTTGGCCCTCTCTGCTTTCCTGAGCACTCTATCCTCAAAAGCACCTTTTTTCACTTTCGGCGCTCTCTGAAGCAAAAAAGACAAACGTCCAGCTTTTGCTGCCACAGCAAAAGTGCCAGCGGGGAAAAGTGATGCTGGTCCTCACTGCCTCCTGGAACCCCTTCAAATGCCCCAGACAATTTGGCCCTCTCTGCTTTCCTGAGCACTCTATCCTCAAAAGCACCTTTTTTCACTTTCGGCGCTCTCTGGAGCAAAAAAGACAAACGTCCAGCTTTTGCTGCCACAGCAAAAGTGCCAGCGGGGAAAAGTGATGCTGGTCCTCACTGCCTCCTGGAACCCCTTCAAATGCCCCAGACAATTTGGCCCTCTCTGCTTTCCTGAGGACTCTATCCTCAAAAGCACCTTTTTTCACTTTCGGCGCTCTCTGGAGCAAAAAAGACAAACGTCCAGCTTTTGCTGCCACAGCAAAAGTGCCAGCGGGGAAAAGTGATGCTGGTTCTCACTGCCTCCTGGAACCCCTTCAAATGCCCCAGACAATTTGGCCCTCTCTGCTTTCCTGAGGACTCTATCCTCAAAAGCACCTTTTTTCACTTCCGGCGCTCTCTGGAGCAAAAAAGACAAACGTCCAGCTTTTGCTGCCACAGCAAAGGTGCCAGCGGGAAAAGTGATGCTGGTCCTCACTGCCTCCTGGAACCCCTTGAAATGCCCCAGACAATTTGGCCCTCTCTGCTTTCCTGAGGACTCTATCCTCAAAAGCACCTTTTTTCACTTCCGGCGCTGTATGGAGCAAAAAAGACAAACGTCCAGCTTTTGCTGCCACAGCAAAGGTGCCAGCGGGGAAAAGTGATGCTGGTCCTCACTGCCTCCTGGAACCCCTTCAAATGCCCCAGACAATTTGGCCCTCTCTGCTTTCCTGAGGACTCTATCCTCAAAAGCACCTTTTTTCACTTTCGGCGCTCTCTGGAGCAAAAAAGACAAACGTCCAGCTTTTGCTGCCACAGCAAAGGTGCCAGCGGGGAAAAGTGATGCTGGTTCTCACTGCCTCCTGGAACCCCTTCAAATGCCCCAGACAATTTGGCCCTCTCTGCTTTCCTGAGGACTCTATCCTCAAAAGCACCTTTTTTCACTTTCGGCGCTCTCTGGAGCAAAAAACACAAACGTCCAGCTTTTGCTGCCACAGCAAAAGTGCCAGCGGGGAAAAGTGATGCTGGTTCTCACTGCCTCCTGGAACCCCTTCAAATGCCCCAGACAATTTGGCCCTCTCTGCTTTCCTGAGGACTCTATCCTCAAAAGCACCTTTTTTTACTTCCGGCGCTCTCTGGAGCAAAAAAGACAAACGTCCAGATTTTGCTGCCACAGCAAAGGTGCCAGCGGGGAAAAGTGATGCTGGTCCTCA
The DNA here is from genome assembly GCF_965231255.1 of Vanellus vanellus. Taxonomy (NCBI): domain Eukaryota; kingdom Metazoa; phylum Chordata; class Aves; order Charadriiformes; family Charadriidae; genus Vanellus; species Vanellus vanellus. Next base: position 8,134 of record NW_028128895.1, on the reverse strand, counting down.
CTGCCTCCTGGAACCCCTTCAAATGCCCCAGACATTTTGGCCCTCTCTGCTTTCCTGAGGACTCTATCCTCAAAAGCACCTTTTTTCACTTTCGGCGCTCTCTGGAGCAAAAAAGACAAACGTCCAGCTTTTGCTGCCACAGCAAAGGTGCCAGCGGGGAAAAGTGATGCTGGTTCTCACTGCCTCCTGGAACCCCTTCAAATGCCCCAGACAATTTGGCCCTCTCTGCTTTCCTGAGGACTTTATCCTCAAAAGCACCTTTTTTAACTTTTGGCGCTCTCTGGAGCAAAAAAGACAAACGTCCAGCTTTTGCTGCCACAGCAAAAGTGCCAGCGGGGAAAAGTGATGCTGGTTCTCACTGCCTCCTGGAACCCCTTCAAATGCCCCAGACAATTTGGCCCTCTCTGCTTTCCTGAGGACTCTATCCTCAAAAGCACCTTTTTTCACTTTCGGCGCTCTCTGGAGCAAAAAAGACAAACGTCCAGCTTTTGCTGCCACAGCAAAAGTGCCAGCGGGGAAAAGTGATGCTGGTTCTCACTGCCTCCTGGAACCCCTTCAAATGCCCCAGACAATTTGGCCCTCTCTGCTTTCCTGAGGACTCTATCCTCAAAAGCACCTTTTTTCACTTTCGGCGCTCTCTGGAGCAAAAAAGACAAACGTCCAGCTTTTGCTGCCACAGCAAAGGTGCCAGCGGGGAAAAGTGATGCTGGTCCTCACTGCCTCCTGGAACCCCTTCAAATGCCCCAGACAATTTGGCCCTCTCTGCTTTCCTGAGGACTCTATCCTCAAAAGCACCTTTTTTCACTTTCGGCGCTCTCTGGAGCAAAAAAGACAAACGTCCAGCTTTTGCTGCCACAGCAAAGGTGCCAGCGGGGAAAAGTGATGCTGGTTCTCACTGCCTCCTGGAACCCCTTCAAATGCCCCAGACAATTTGGCCCTCTCTGCTTTCCTGAGGACTATATCCTCAAAAGCACCTTTTTTCACTTTCGGCGCTCTCTGGAGCAAAAAACACAAACGTCCAGCTTTTGCTGCCACAGCAAAAGTGCCAGCGGGGAAAAGTGATGCTGGTTCTCACTGCCTCCTGGAACCCCTTCAAATGCCCCAGACAATTTGGCCCTCTCTGCTTTCCTGAGGACTCTATCCTCAAAAGCACCTTTTTTTACTTCCGGCGCTCTCTGGAGCAAAAAAGACAAACGTCCAGATTTTGCTGCCACAGCAAAGGTGCCAGCGGGGAAAAGTGATGCTGGTCCTCACTGCCTCCTGGAACCCCTTCAAATGCCCCAGACAATTTGGCCCTCTCTGCTTTCCTGAGCACTCTATCCTCAAAAGCACCTTTTTTCACTTTCGGCGCTCTCTGGAGCAAAAAACACAAACGTCCACCTTTTGCTGCCACAGCAAAGGTGCCAGCGGGGAAAAGTGATGCTGGTTCTCACTGCCTCCTGGAACCCCTTCAAATGCCCCAGACAATTTGGCCCTCTCTGCTTTCCTGAGCACTCTATCCTCAAAAGCACCTTTTTTCACTTTCGGCGCTCTCTGGAGCAAAAAAGACAAACGTCCAGCTTTTGCTGCCACAGCAAAAGTGCCAGCGGGGAAAAGTGATGCTGGTTCTCACTGCCTCCTGGAACCCCTTCAAATGCCCCAGACAATTTGGCCCTCTCTGCTTTCCTGAGGACTCTATCCTCAAAAGCACCTTTTTTCACTTTCGGCGCTCTCTGGAGCAAAAAAGACAAACGTCCAGCTTTTGCTGCCACAGCAAAAGTGCCAGCGGGGAAAAGTGATGCTGGTTCTCACTGCCTCCTGGAACCCCTTCAAATGCCCCAGACAATTTGGCCCTCTCTGCTTTCCTGAGGACTCTATCCTCAAAAGCACCTTTTTTCACTTTCGGCGCTCTCTGGAGCAAAAAACACAAACGTCCAGCTTTTGCTGCCACAGCAAAGGTGCCAGCGGGGAAAAGTGATGCTGGTCCTCACTGCCTCCTGGAACCCCTTCAAATGCCCCAGACAATTTGGCCCTCTCTGCTTTCCTGAGGACTTTATCCTCAAAAGCACCTTTTTTAACTTTTGGCGCTCTCTGGAGCAAAAAAGACAAACGTCCAGCTTTTGCTGCCACAGCAAAAGTGCCAGCGGGGAAAAGTGATGCTGGTTCTCACTGCCTCCTGGAACCCCTTCAAATGCCCCAGACAATTTGGCCCTCTCTGCTTTCCTGAGGACTCTATCCTCAAAAGCACCTTTTTTCACTTTCGGCGCTCTCTGGAGCAAAAAAGACAAACGTCCAGCTTTTGCTGCCACAGCAAAAGTGCCAGCGGGGAAAAGTGATGCTGGTTCTCACTGCCTCCTGGAACCCCTTCAAATGCCCCAGACAATTTGGCCCTCTCTGCTTTCCTGAGGACTCTATCCTCAAAAGCACCTTTTTTCACTTTCGGCGCTCTCTGGAGCAAAAAAGACAAACGTCCAGCTTTTGCTGCCACAGCAAAGGTGCCAGCGGGGAAAAGTGATGCTGGTTCTCACTGCCTCCTGGAACCCCTTCAAATGCCCCAGACAATTTGGCCCTCTCTGCTTTCCTGAGGACTCTATCCTCAAAAGCACCTTTTTTCACTTTCGGCGCTCTCTGGAGCAAAAAAGACAAACGTCCAGCTTTTGCTGCCACAGCAAAGGTGCCAGCGGGGAAAAGTGATGCTGGTCCTCACTGCCTCCTGGAACCCCTTGAAATGCCCCAGACAATTTGGCCCTCTCTGCTTTCCTGAGGACTCTATCCTCAAAAGCACCTTTTTTCACTTCCGGCGCTGTATGGAGCAAAAAAGACAAACGTCCAGCTTTTGCTGCCACAGCAAAGGTGCCAGCGGGGAAAAGTGATGCTGGTCCTCACTGCCTCCTGGAACCCCTTCAAATGCCCCAGACAATTTGGCCCTCTCTGCTTTCCTGAGGACTCTATCCTCAAAAGCACCTTTTTTCACTTTCGGCGCTCTCTGGAGCAAAAAAGACAAACGTCCAGCTTTTGCTGCCACAGCAAAGGTGCCAGCGGGGAAAAGTGATGCTGGTTCTCACTGCCTCCTGGAACCCCTTCAAATGCCCCAGACAATTTGGCCCTCTCTGCTTTCCTGAGGACTCTATCCTCAAAAGCACCTTTTTTCACTTTCGGCGCTCTCTGGAGCAAAAAACACAAACGTCCAGCTTTTGCTGCCACAGCAAAAGTGCCAGCGGGGAAAAGTGATGCTGGTTCTCACTGCCTCCTGGAACCCCTTCAAATGCCCCAGACAATTTGGCCCTCTCTGCTTTCCTGAGGACTCTATCCTCAAAAGCACCTTTTTTACTTCCGGCGCTCTCTGGAGCAAAAAAGACAAACGTCCAGATTTTGCTGCCACAGCAAAGGTGCCAGCGGGGAAAAGTGATGCTGGTCCTCACTGCCTCCTGGAACCCCTTCAAATGCCCCAGACAATTTGGCCCTCTCTGCTTTCCTGAGGACTCTATCCTCAAAAGCACCTTTTTTCACTTTCGGCGCTCTCTGGAGCAAAAAAGACAAACGTCCAGCTTTTGCTGCCACAGCAAAGGTGCCAGCGGGGAAAAGTGATGCTGGTTCTCACTGCCTCCTGGAACCCCTTCAAATGCCCCAGACAATTTGGCCCTCTCTGCTTTCCTGAGGACTTTATCCTCAAAAGCACCTTTTTTAACTTTTGGCGCTCTCTGGAGCAAAAAAGACAAACGTCCAGCTTTTGCTGCCACAGCAAAAGTGCCAGCGGGGAAAAGTGATGCTGGTTCTCCCTGCCTCCTGGAACCCCTTCAAATGCCCCAGGCAATTTGGCCCTCTCTGCTTTCCTGAGCACTCTATCCTCAAAAGCACCTTTTTTCACTTTCGGCGCTCTCTGGAGCAAAAAAGACAAACGTCCAGCTTTTGCTGCCACAGCAAAAGTGCCAGCGGGGAAAAGTGATGCTGGTTCTCACTGCCTCCTGGAACCCCTTCAAATGCCCCAGACAATTTGGCCCTCTCTGCTTTCCTGAGGACTCTATCCTCAAAAGCACCTTTTTTCACTTCCGGCGCTGTATGGAGCAAAAAAGACAAACGTCCAGCTTTTGCTGCCACAGCAAAGGTGCCAGCGGGGAAAAGTGATGCTGGTCCTCACTGCCTCCTGGAACCCCTTCAAATGCCCCAGACAATTTGGCCCTCTCTGCTTTCCTGAGGACTCTATCCTCAAAAGCACCTTTTTTCACTTTCGGCGCTCTCTGGAGCAAAAAAGACAAACGTCCAGCTTTTGCTGCCACAGCAAAGGTGCCAGCGGGGAAAAGTGATGCTGGTTCTCACTGCCTCCTGGAACCCCTTCAAATGCCCCAGACAATTTGGCCCTCTCTGCTTTCCTGAGGACTCTATCCTCAAAAGCACCTTTTTTCACTTTCGGCGCTCTCTGGAGCAAAAAACACAAACGTCCAGCTTTTGCTGCCACAGCAAAGTGCCAGCGGGGAAAAGTGATGCTGGTTCTCACTGCCTCCTGGAACCCCTTCAAATGCCCCAGACAATTTGGCCCTCTCTGCTTTCCTGAGGACTCTATCCTCAAAAGCACCTTTTTTTACTTTCCGGCGCTCTCTGGAGCAAAAAAGACAAACGTCCAGATTTTGCTGCCACAGCAAAGGTGCCAGCGGGGAAAAGTGATGCTGGTCCTCACTGCCTCCTGGAACCCCTTCAAATGCCCCAGACAATTTGGCCCTCTCTGCTTTCCTGAGGACTCTATCCTCAAAAGCACCTTTTTTCACTTTCGGCGCTCTCTGGAGCAAAAAAGACAAACGTCCAGCTTTTGCTGCCACAGCAAAGGTGCCAGCGGGGAAAAGTGATGCTGGTTCTCACTGCCTCCTGGAACCCCTTCAAATGCCCCAGACAATTTGGCCCTCTCTGCTTTCCTGAGGACTTTATCCTCAAAAGCACCTTTTTTAACTTTTGGCGCTCTCTGGAGCAAAAAAGACAAACGTCCAGCTTTTGCTGCCACAGCAAAAGTGCCAGCGGGGAAAAGTGATGCTGGTTCTCCCTGCCTCCTGGAACCCCTTCAAATGCCCCAGGCAATTTGGCCCTCTCTGCTTTCCTGAGCACTCTATCCTCAAAAGCACCTTTTTTCACTTTCGGCGCTCTCTGGAGCAAAAAAGACAAACGTCCAGCTTTTGCTGCCACAGCAAAAGTGCCAGCGGGGAAAAGTGATGCTGGTTCTCACTGCCTCCTGGAACCCCTTCAAATGCCCCAGACAATTTGGCCCTCTCTGCTTTCCTGAGGACTCTATCCTCAAAAGCACCTTTTTTCACTTTCGGCGCTCTCTGGAGCAAAAAAGACAAACATCCAGCTTTTGCTGCCACAGCAAAGGTGCCAGCGGGGAAAAGTGATGCTGGTCCTCACTGCCTCCTGGAACCCCTTCAAATGCCCCAGACATTTTGGCCCTCTCTGCTTTCCTGAGGACTCTATCCTCAAAAGCACCTTTTTTCACTTTCGGCGCTCTCTGGAGCAAAAAAGACAAACGTCCAGCTTTTGCTGCCACAGCAAAGGTGCCAGCGGGGAAAAGTGATGCTGGTTCTCACTGCCTCCTGGAACCCCTTCAAATGCCCCAGACAATTTGGCCCTCTCTGCTTTCCTGAGGACTCTATCCTCAAAAGCACCTTTTTTCACTTTCGGCGCTCTCTGGAGCAAAAAAGACAAACGTCCAGCTTTTGCTGCCACAGCAAAAGTGCCAGCGGGGAAAAGTGATGCTGGTTCTCACTGCCTCCTGGAACCCCTTCAAATGCCCCAGACAATTTGGCCCTCTCTGCTTTCCTGAGGACTCTATCCTCAAAAGCACCTTTTTTCACTTTCGGCGCTCTCTGGAGCAAAAAAGACAAACGTCCAGCTTTTGCTGCCACAGCAAAGGTGCCAGCGGGGAAAAGTGATGCTGGTCCTCACTGCCTCCTGGAACCCCTTCAAATGCCCCAGACAATTTGGCCCTCTCTGCTTTCCTGAGGACTCTATCCTCAAAAGCACCTTTTTTCACTTTCGGCGCTCTCTGGAGCAAAAAAGACAAACGTCCAGCTTTTGCTGCCACAGCAAAGGTGCCAGCGGGGAAAAGTGATGCTGGTTCTCACTGCCTCCTGGAACCCCTTCAAATGCCCCAGACAATTTGGCCCTCTCTGCTTTCCTGAGGACTATATCCTCAAAAGCACCTTTTTTCACTTTCGGCGCTCTCTGGAGCAAAAAACACAAACGTCCAGCTTTTTGCTGCCACAGCAAAAGTGCCAGCGGGGAAAAGTGATGCTGGTTCTCACTGCCTCCTGGAACCCCTTCAAATGCCCCAGACAATTTGGCCCTCTCTGCTTTCCTGAGGACTCTATCCTCAAAAGCACCTTTTTTTACTTCCGGCGCTCTCTGGAGCAAAAAAGACAAACGTCCAGATTTTGCTGCCACAGCAAAGGTGCCAGCGGGGAAAAGTGATGCTGGTCCTCACTGCCTCCTGGAACCCCTTCAAATGCCCCAGACAATTTGGCCCTCTCTGCTTTCCTGAGCACTCTATCCTCAAAAGCACCTTTTTTCACTTTCGGCGCTCTCTGGAGCAAAAAACACAAACGTCCACCTTTTGCTGCCACAGCAAAGGTGCCAGCGGGGAAAAGTGATGCTGGTTCTCACTGCCTCCTGGAACCCCTTCAAATGCCCCAGACAATTTGGCCCTCTCTGCTTTCCTGAGCACTCTATCCTCAAAAGCACCTTTTTTCACTTTCGGCGCTCTCTGGAGCAAAAAAGACAAACGTCCAGCTTTTGCTGCCACAGCAAAAGTGCCAGCGGGGAAAAGTGATGCTGGTTCTCACTGCCTCCTGGAACCCCTTCAAATGCCCCAGACAATTTGGCCCTCTCTGCTTTCCTGAGGACTCTATCCTCAAAAGCACCTTTTTTCACTTTCGGCGCTCTCTGGAGCAAAAAAAGACAAACGTCCAGCTTTTGCTGCCACAGCAAAAGTGCCAGCGGGGAAAAGTGATGCTGGTTCTCACTGCCTCCTGGAACCCCTTCAAATGCCCCAGACAATTTGGCCCTCTCTGCTTTCCTGAGGACTCTATCCTCAAAAGCACCTTTTTTCACTTTCGGCGCTCTCTGGAGCAAAAAACACAAACGTCCAGCTTTTGCTGCCACAGCAAAGGTGCCAGCGGGGAAAAGTGATGCTGGTCCTCACTGCCTCCTGGAACCCCTTCAAATGCCCCAGACAATTTGGCCCTCTCTGCTTTCCTGAGGACTTTATCCTCAAAAGCACCTTTTTTAACTTTTGGCGCTCTCTGGAGCAAAAAAGACAAACGTCCAGCTTTTGCTGCCACAGCAAAAGTGCCAGCGGGGAAAAGTGATGCTGGTTCTCACTGCCTCCTGGAACCCCTTCAAATGCCCCAGACAATTTGGCCCTCTCTGCTTTCCTGAGGACTCTATCCTCAAAAGCACCTTTTTTCACTTTCGGCGCTCTCTGGAGCAAAAAAGACAAACGTCCAGCTTTTGCTGCCACAGCAAAGTGCCAGCGGGGAAAAGTGATGCTGGTTCTCACTGCCTCCTGGAACCCCTTCAAATGCCCCAGACAATTTGGCCCTCTCTGCTTTCCTGAGGACTCTATCCTCAAAAGCACCTTTTTTCACTTTCGGCGCTCTCTGGAGCAAAAAGACAAACGTCCAGCTTTTGCTGCCACAGCAAAGTGCCAGCGGGGAAAAGTGATGCTGGTTCTCACTGCCTCCTGGAACCCCTTCAAATGCCCCAGACAATTTGGCCCTCTCTGCTTTCCTGAGGACTCTATCCTCAAAAGCACCTTTTTTCACTTTCGGCGCTCTCTGGAGCAAAAAAGACAAACGTCCAGCTTTTGCTGCCACAGCAAATGTGCCAGCGGGGAAAAGTGATGCTGGTCCTCACTGCCTCCTGGAACCCCTTCAAATGCCCCAGACAATTTGGCCCTCTCTGCTTTCCTGAGGACTCTATCATACTCTGCTGGCAGTAAAAGCACCTTTTTTCACTTCCGGCGCTGTATGGAGCAAAAAAGACAAACGTCCAGCTTTTGCTGCCACAGCAAAGGTGCCAGCGGGGAAAAGTGATGCTGGTCCTCACTGCCTCCTGGAACCCCTTCAAATGCCCCAGACAATTTGGCCCTCTCTGCTTTCCTGAGGACTCTATC